>NC_056769.1:0-16148 GCF_016086655.4 Lepeophtheirus salmonis | reverse complement strand
TAAACCCCCCCCCCCCCCATACCCCCCCCCCAGCTCACTTATATTGATTATGTACCTTGTCCCCACCACCTAGCCGTAGCTCCCCAGGATAGTCCTCCACCTCTGATGCGTAACTCATTCAGACCCCCATGACCCCGCGACCCCCACGAATGTAGATTCTTTGAAAATCGGTGATTTTCGAAAAACCTCATCAATTTTACCCTGCCACAGTTAACTCTAACTATTTGGCTATATATCAACCCCAAATCGGAATTTTATTTCATATAAATTATTTTTGTCTTAAACTTTAATAAGCTTCTCCTAGAGAATCCTAGGCTTCTTAACAACCAGAAGCTAACTCCTTGATAAATATAACTCTGGAAGCTTAGGCCCTAACTTATTAAATTTTGACTGCCTTTAAGGTTTAAGACTAAACACAATCTTAGAATGAGACTTTCCCTACTGGGTGTGTCTAAATCTTTTAATAAATATTAGTTTTATATATTAGTAACTCCTCTTAATACCAGACAGATTTGCGCCCAAACTTTTCTACTTATTTAAATCTTTTAATAAATGTTAGTTTGGCTTTGTCTTCTAGCAATTCTTCTTAGTATTAAATCAAAACTTTCTACTGATTTAAATCTTTTAATAAATATTAGCCTTGACTTCATATATTAGTAATTCCTCTAATTCTAAACAGATAAAACCCAAAACTTTTCTACTTATTTAAACCTTTTAATAAATGTTAGTTTGGCTTTGTCTTCTAGCAATTCTTCTTAGTATTAAATCAAAACTTTCTACTGGTTTAAATCTTTTAATAGATATTAGTTTTGGTTTTGTCTTCTAGCAATTCTTCTTAGTATTAAATCTTTAATAAATATTAACCTTTTAATAAATATTAGCAGCTTGTGTATAGCTTCAACTAATCTTTAGAAAAGATATTTTGAGGGTCAACTTAGTTTCGGTTAGCTTTAAAAGAGTTCTCATTAAATTGAATTCCGGGATAACTTACAGGAGCTACCTCCACTTGACTTAGCTAAACTTTTAATAAATATTAACTAACTGTTTTATTCTAGTTAATATACTAAATTAATAATCTGGCCGCTTGTGCCCAATAAAATCTTATCAACCAACACTATTTGTTAACTCCTATGAATTTAATAAATACTATTAAGTAGTATATCATAGCTTACAAGAATCTCTTATACTTAATTTCTAAAATTAACGCACTTTTTCTGCCAGAAAGCTCCATTTATGAATTCTTATAAAACTCTTTCTATCTATAACCCTCTTCTAACGCTTCCGACCCCAGTCAATATTTCGTCGGGGTGGAACTTTGGGTCTTTACTTGGGCTATGCCTTATTACCCAGATTATGACCGGAATTTTTTTGGCTATACATTATTCAAGAGAGATTTCTACAGCGTTTTTATCCGTAGACCATATCATACGAGATGTTAATTATGGGTGGGGGATTCGAGCTATTCATAGCAACACTGCGAGGTTATTTTTCATGTGCTTATATATTCATACAGGCCGGGGCCTTTATTACTCTTCATATAAGCTTACTCCTGTTTGAATTGTAGGCTCTACGATTTTAATCCTAATCATAGCCAGAGCTTTTTTGGGTTATGTTCTCCCCTGGGGCCAGATATCTTTCTGGGGGGCTACGGTTATTACAAATCTATTTTCTGTTATCCCTGGCATTGGGGACGAAATTGTAATTTGACTCTGGGGAGGTTTTAGGGTAGACAAAGCTACTTTAAGCCGGTTCTTTGCTCTTCATTACCTCATTCCTCTTTTGTCTACAGTTGGGGTTATAGCTCATACAATTTTCCTCCATTCAACGGGATCTTCAAACCCGTTGGGGGTCCCAGGAAACTACTATAAGATTCCTTTTGATCCTTACTATACCTTTAAAGACGCTTTTGGCTTCGGTCTTATTTTTTGTCTCATAGGAGCCTTAGTTTCTTACTCTCCTTGATTGTTGGCAGACCCTGAAAACTTTATTCCAGCCAATCCTTTGGTGACCCCTGCTCACATTCAACCTGAATGGTATTTTTTGTTTGCTTATGCTATTTTGCGATCTATTCCAAATAAGCTGGGGGGGGTAGTGGCTTTAGCTTTGTCTGTAAGAATTTTGTTTTTTTTTCCATTTTTACTAGGGGATAAAAGAACCGCCGTACCTGCTACATTTAACCCCTCGAAAATACTTATGTTTTGAGCTTTTATCGGAATTTTTTTTCTTTTAACCTGGATCGGAGCAAAACCTGTAGAGGGAAACTATATTTTCCTAGGCCAAGTTTTTACTGTCTTATACTTCGGAGTAGGATTGTCCTTACCTTACTCAGACGGATTGTGAGCTAAACTTTTATTAGTTTGAAGTCATTTGACAGGCGTAATAACTGCCCGTATAACACAAATATAAATAATTAGATTATTTTGCTGGTTAAAACCTAAGCCTAGGTCGAAACTAGGACAGTAACAAAATGTATTAGTGAAGAGTTTCTCTGACATATAAAGAGCTTAATAGTATAAAAACGTATCTCTGAATTAGACTCACCCCTAGTTCTAGTAGCACTAAGAATAATAATCCTAACATAGTTAATAGGATTCTAAGAGGGAAACCTACTCTAGCATTCCTTCCAAGTAAAATTAGTAGTAGATGTCCTGCAATTATATTGGCTATAAGCCGAACCCTTAGGGTCAAAGGTCGGATTAACCTTCTAATTCTTTCAATTAAAACCAAAAGAGGGATTAAACCTCTGGGAGCCCCCTCTGGAACTAAATGGGCAAACCTTTGCTCTCTCCTGTACACTCAACAAACTATTTGTCTACCTAATCATAAAGGCAACCCTATCCCTAGTCTAACACAAATGTGTCTACTTCTAGTAAAAATATACGGGAAAAGCCCTAGAAAATTCATTCTTAGAATTCTTAAAAATAGTCTCATAAGCATAAACCCTCCGCCTTCACTAAATAAAATTTTTACGTCGGAATGAATAGCTCTAAAAATCCCTCTTCACACAGAACCTAATGTATTACCCACTAATCAATACCCAGGGAATATTAATAAACCTCTTGCTAAAGAGGGTAAGTATCAGTTTGTCAATCCGTTAGCATCAAATCTAGAAAATAAAGAATTCATTGGCACCCCTTAAGGTTTAATTAAGAGAAAATCTAATTTTAAATTTACAATTTAAGGTTTTTATTAAACTACTTAATTAATGGAAACTCGATAAGAATTAATCAGCCGTTGGCACCTTTTCATTGTAAGTGAAATATAAAATTTACTATGATTAATAGTCAGTTTAACTTTTAAATCTCTTAATTGGAAATTAAGTGTAATTCTTATACTAACTGAATATTTAGAGAAACTCTTCTTTTCATTAACAGTGAAACGTCTAATGCAAGACCTTAAATAATTAGAGAGTTAAAAGAGGATCTTCCATAATTAAAGTAAAAATTTAACATCTTTATTAGATTATCTTTTAAGCTAACAGCTATTGTTTTTATACTCTGTGAGAACTATTTTAGTAACTCTTGTACTCATTTTTTTTTTACCCCACCTTAGTAGTTTATACTTGTTAGCTCTTCCCCCTTTGTTTACTTCTAGGTGATTTTTATTTAATAAAGGGCACTTGCTTATCAGGCTCCTTTTATTAGAAGCTCTTACAGCTACCATAATTCCTATTTGCATTTTTTTTTCGGTCTTTAATATAACTTACTCCACTATCAGATTTTTATTTGTAACAGTTATAGTCTGTGAAGCATGTATAGGCCTTGCTGCCCTTATCTCTTCAATCCGTTCAAAGTCTACAGAACTGTCCCACTCCACTTTTTTTACTTATTAGGCTAACTCTATTTGGTAGTTTAACTAAAATGAGTATTTTGTAAATACTAGATGCTTTAGCCCAAATAATTATTTTAGATAATTTCTTAACTCCTTAGAACTCAAAATCCTATGTGCTAAACACCTTAAAATATACTTTTAAGCTTTAAGCTATTTTTATAATGAAATTATAACGTGATTACACCCTAAAAGTAAGGTCAGCCAAACGGCAAGCTTTAAGTGCAAATTAAATTATGTTAACCCCAAGAAATCAAAGCTCCCTTTCTTACTTCTACTATTTTTACCACCCTGAATAAGCACAAGAGTAAATAAAAGGTTAAGATTAGAAGTATAACCGCCCCATTATTTGAATATAGGCTTCCTATGTAAACCTTGAATCCTGTGGGGGCCCTTAAAGTTAGCCCCATAATCAAAAATACAAATAGTATTTTTCATCTCCTTCTTTTTGTTAATTTATCTGATACTCTTATTCTTGAAGCGTAAGTAAACAATACTATTATGCCCCCCAAAAATACAATTACTAAAGCGTAGCTTAACCACTGACTACAAAAAATACTTACTATTCCGCATCTAACTCTAGTTAATACTACAATTAATAAACACAACATGAAAGGCCTCGGAATCAGCCCAAGAATTATAGTACAAGCAACTCTCGAAATAACTATTAATTTAAAAAAAATTTCTTCAAAAGAAATTTAATAGCTATTTCCATAACTATTACTTTGCTACGACTTATCTCCTAAGAGAGTGACGGACAATTTGAACTAATTACTAAAATATTCAGCGTTTTTTAGCTTACTATTAAATACTCTATTTTATGATTTAATGCAACCTATAAATATTAATTATATAAAATATTACTTGACTAGGACAATTTCTAAATAAAGTAAGACAGCCATACTTTAAAAAAATTAAAATCTAAAGAGTAAATTCTGTTAATACAGGTTTCCCTAATTTGAGAGATAATTCTGCCATTTGAGTTTAGTTTTCTATTCAGTACTACTAAAAAACTTATCTTTATTACTCGGGGACTAATCCGATTCACTAGACCATTTTCATCAAATTTTACTAACATTTTTTTAATTTGACCTCATGAAATGTTAATTTTTGAAATTTAAATGCCTATTTTTCTAAAAGTATAACCGCGAATGCTGGCACTTTCTTATTCAGAACTTAAAAATCTCTACTTCTTTTTTTATTTAGTAAATCCATATACTGCGAGTCCAATTTCATTGCATGTAAATTAGAATTTTATATAGGCTATTATTCTCAATAAGTAACTTAATCTGCTTATGCTTTACTTCTCTATCGGAGGAACTTGTCGTAGATTATCCTTAATCTTTTATTTAATAAATTATTTTTAAAGTGGCAGAGAAAGTGCACTAGCTTTAAGCGCTAGATATGGGCCACCCCCTTTAAAATATAGGGTGCCCGAAGTATAGGGGCCATCTTGATAGGATAGTTATGCGAACTGCCCCTATTAGTAATACTTCAAAATAACATAAGGACTCTTACCTTTTGCATCATGGGTAAACAATTAGTATTAATAAAAACTTTCCCGATTAAAAATATCTATCCTCCCTCTAAGCCTAGGTAGAAAACTAAGTTATAAGACAAGGATGAACACGATATATGGTACTTTTTAAAATCTGGTTCCCAAAGAAATAAAACATTTTAAAAAGAATTTTAAAATAATGTATTTAGCTTATGCTGAGTGTATATTAGTGAGCAACTAATTTAAAAATATTTAAGGAATAATAGTCCCCTCTGTTATAATAAATTACTATTGACCTAATTTATTTATTAAGCTTCTCTTCTTATTTGGGTAATTAATTCTAAGAATTAGAACTTGTTTACACTAGTAAATATACTTTTATTATTTCCTTACTTAAATAAGTTTTATCAATTTTAAATTAAATATAAACTAAATAACTTGAGATTCTCCAAACTGTTTAACAAAGACATAGTAAGACTGTGTCTTATGTATCTGCCCAATGAATAATTTTTTATGGCTTTAAAGTAGCGCAATAATTAGTTTATTAATTGTAAACCTGTATGAAGCTAGCATTGGTTAATCATGTTTATTCTTATCTGTTGAATCTTAGTTATCAGTACAAACGCTGATATGTCCCCCGAAGACGATAAGACCCTAAGACCTTCACCTTGTTTGGCTGGGATAGCCTACTTAATATAATAAAGAAACCTTAATTATTACGAACCAATTATTTTGCTATACATAGGTACCTTAGGGATAACAGCGCGTAATACTTTTAGAGCTCTTATTTAAAAGATATTCGTGACCTCGATGTTGAATTAAGTAATATAGTGCTGCAGAAGGTGCTATTTTAAGTCTGTTCGACTTTTCGTACTTACATGATTTGAGTTAAGATCGACGTAAGTCAGATTGGTTTCTATCTCAGGGCTTTTACTTACTTATTAGTACGAAAGGAAAATAATTAATTTTAGGTATTTTTTTAAATTAATTTATTTAAGCTAAGGCCAATCGGGGGCAAGAGTTGTAAGAATGATTGTATGGGGGGCACGTATGTTTGAACTCGATGGACCTTCCTCTATCAAATACCGCCAATACCGGCCGTAACCTAATTATAGATTCTCAGATTATTCCCACAAATACTACCACAGAAAATAAAGTTAGATAAGAGCCAAAACTAGCCACCTGATTCCATAAATAATAGAAGTCTGGGTAATCCCTATACCGCCGGGGTATACCTGCTAACCCTAAGAAGTGTATAGGGAAAAACGTTAAATTTACACCAATAAATATTAAAATAAACTGCGCTTTCCTTATAGTTAGATTCATTCTTAAACCCGTCAAAAGAGGGTATCAGTGAGTGAACCCCGCCATTAGGGCGAAAACTGCTCCTATTCTAAGGACATAGTGAAAGTGGGCAACTACATAGTAAGTATCATGCAAAGTCATATCCAAGGCGGAATTAGCTAATACAATACCTGTTAATCCCCCAACTGTAAAAAGAAATAGGAACCCTACTACCCAATAAATTGAAGGGGTGTAAATAATCTTACTTCCATATAAAGTCCCTAATCAACTAAATACTTTAATCCCTGTAGGAATAGCAATTACTATAGTCGCCGCCGTAAAATATGCTCGGGTGTCTGAGTCTAGCCCAACTGTAAACATATGATGAGCTCAAACAATAAATCCTAATACTCCAATTGCTACTATTGCATAAATTATTCCAAGTGAACCAAAAGCCTCATCTTTACAAGTTTCTTGAGTAATGATCTGAGAGATTAACCCAAATCCTGGAAGAATTAGGATATAAACTTCAGGGTGTCCGAAAAATCAAAACAAATGCTGGTATAAAATAGGATCCCCCCCCCCTCTAGGGTCAAAAAAAGTTGTATTTAAATTTCGATCAGTGAGAAGTATAGTAATTGCTCCCGCTAACACGGGTAAAGACAAGAGTAAAAGCACAGCAGTAATTAGAACAGATCAGGGGAATATAGGTATTTGCCCCACTAAAAGTCCTAAACACCGTAAATTTGTAATAGTTCTAATAAAGTTTACAGCCCCTAATAAAGAAGACACTCCAGCTAAATGAAGGGAAAAAATCGCAAAATCTACTGAAGCTCCAGAATGAAAAACCCCCGAAGACAGGGGGGGGTATACTGTTCATCCAGTTCCTGCACCCCTTTCTACTAATGCTCTTATAAGTAATAAACTCAAAGAGGGCATTAAAAACCAGAATCTTATATTGTTTAAGCGAGGGAAAGCTATGTCAGGTGCCCCCAGTATTAAAGGAACTAATCAATTCCCAAATCCTCCAATTAATACAGGTATTACTATGAAAAAGATTATAATGAAGGCATGGGCGGTTACAATAACATTATAAACCTGGGAATCCCCTAAATATGCCCCCGGCTGGGATAACTCAAGACGGATGATGATTCTTATTGCTAAACCCACTAATCCAGATCAAAATCCACTTAGTAGATATAAAGTTCCAATATCTTTATGGTTACAAGATCATAATCACTTTTTTATAGTTGACAATTAAATTCTTATTATTATTAAAATTATCCCCCCTCCCCCAAGTAGAATTCTTGGTAAAAGAGATTTTCAACATAATCTTATTAATCAGTCATACCGATGCCGAGGATAAGTAACCCGCCTTCACACTCAAAAGAACCCTCCTAACCTCCTAATTACATAGAACAAAAATCCTCTTCTTTTAAATAAAAATAATCTAAATAGACTTCTTAATAATAAAATCGAAGCATACTCTGCTATAAAAATTAAAGCAAACCCTCTACCTCCATACTCTGTATTAAATCCGGACACTAGCTCTCTTTCCCCCTCAGAAAAATCAAAGGGAGTTCGATTGGTCTCCGCTAGACCTGTCAGGAACCACAAGTATACTAATAAAGGTCTTAATATATAGATATAAAAATACTCCCTAAATAATATACTCCCCACCAAAGTTAAGCTTCCTCTTAATCTTATTAAAGAAAATACTAAGATAGTAAAAACTACTTCATAGGAGATTACTTGAGCAACCCCTCGCACTCCTCCAATATGTGAGTATACACAATTTGATCTTCATCCCCTAAGAAATAAGGGGTAAACTCTTACTCTTATCCCCGCTAACAGTCCAAGTCAAGAGATTCTTCAAGGTCCAAACCCTATCTCTAAAGGGTAAACATTTCAAATTAGTAGCGCCACCCTTAGGCCTACTACAGGAGAAACCCAGTAGACTCTATAATTTACAAATCTAAACCTGCCCACTTCTTTTACAAATAATTTAATAGCATCAGAGAAAGGCTGAAGAATGCCCAAAAAGGACACTTTATTAGGCCCTTTACGTGCTTGAGAGTAACCAATAATTTTTCGTTCTAGTAGGGTAATAAACGCAACATTTACTAGTACAGGAACCCTGATTACTAAAAACCTACAACACTTTAATAACAATGCACTTTATGCTTATTCTTCTCTCACTAACTTTAATCACCTAGCAAAATCATCAACCCTTACTATCTCTAGTAAAATAGGTATAAACCTATGATGTGCCCCACAAATTTCTGAACATTGTCCAAAGTATAACCCCGGTCGAAACCTATATATTGATAAAGTATTAATTCGCCCTGGCACAGCGTCTATTTTTACTCCTAAACTGGGAACCGCCCAAGCATGCAATACATCCTTTGAAGACACTATCAACTGCAGCATTCTTTTAATAGGTAAGGTTAAGGCTACATCTCTTTCAAGTAAACGTATTTGCCCTAACTTTGTATCCCTTCTGGGGACCATAAAACAATCTAACACAAGGCCCTCTGCTAGGGGTATTTCATAACTCCAATATCACTGATACCCATTTACTTTTACCCCTAAATCAAAATTTGTTATTTCATCATATATATATAACAAAGATAAAGAGGGCATAGCTACCCCGAATAATACTAAACCGGGTAAAGCTGTTCAAATTCATTCTAGTCACTCTCCGTCAATTAAACCTCCTACATAAGGTCCCTCTACAAATACTGCCCCTAATATGCCACCTACAGATACTAGGATAAGGCCTAAACAAACTATAATTACATCATGAAATAAAATAAACTCTTCTATTACTGGGGAGGAAGCATCTTGGAAACTAAACTGGGATCAAGTAGGCATATGTTTAAGGCAAGATGCTTTACCCACTCCACAATTGGGCATTTTATATAAATTACCTAAACAAGCTAACCCTATGAGGAATAGGGAGTTTGCAATTCCCTTTTTATTAGCTAAAAGCTCGACCTAAGCCATGAAGAAATTAGAAATTTCCTCTTTTAAGCTTTAAAGAGAAGGAATCCTATGAATAGATTATGAGTCTATCAGCTTTTTTAGCTTACCTCTTTACAAAAAATATAGTTTTAATACCCTAACACCAATACTACCAACACATAGGCAAAAAATTATGTTTCAATATACTACTTCTGCTTGAGGAACAATTACCCCCTGAGCACATATAATATTGCGTAAAAGAAAAATATTACTAAAATTAATTCAGGATACCTTAAGTTGCCCCTATTTAATAAATATTTTCCCCCTTCTACCCTGTAGTATTTGTTGTAATAGGTTCTAAGGAAAGAATTATCTAATTTTACTCTTTTTCTTATCAAGACTTTCCTGAGAACATTGGGAAGATGGATTCTTATATCTCTTAAATACCCTAGTTTACTTAAAAACCTGTTTTTTACTCCCATATTCCTAAAATAGATTCCTAGTAACCCTCTACATATAATTAGTCTAATAATCACTATTTTTACTTCTCAAAAGACATATAAAACTCTTCCAGAAGTAACTCAAAAGTTTCTCCAGAATCTGCCCCCTACAATGGAAAAGAAGTATAATAAGCTTATACTTAACTGGTAAAATTCGAAAGACCCCCCTCAATTTAAAAGTCTTGATACCCTTCTCACTTTATTAACTATTAAGAACATCCGAATTCTGTATATTACTGAACCTACACAACTTCTTAAAATAAACCCTAACCCAAGAAGACTCCTCCTAAACTGCACACTTGCTTCTATAAATAAATCTTTCCTATAAAACCCAGTTAAATAAGGGAGTCCACAAAGACTTATTATAGAAACTCCCCCAAGGGCCCTAATTACTGGCTCTTGCCTACTCAGTAAATTAATTTTTAATAGGTCCTGATAGCCGTAAGAGCTGTGGATTCAGTATCCCACTACTAAAAATAATAATGCTTTAAAAAAAGCATGAAAAATTAAATGCCTAAAAGCTAATTCAACTCAACCTAATCTCAAAATACTTATTATAATTCCTAAATGTCTTAAAGTTGAGAAGGCTACAATTTTTTTTATATCACGTTCAACTATTGCTACCAAAGTGGCTAATCTTCTAGTAGAGACTCCTACAATTAACCTAATTCATAATACAGAAATTAACCTGTCATAAAATCGAATTAATACGTACACTCCCGCAGTGACTAAAGTTGAGGAATGGACTAGAGAAGACACGGGGGTAGGAGCCGCTATTGCTGCAGGCAACCAAGCCCTAAAGGGCAATTGGGCTCTTTTAGTAAAAGCCACAAATAGTAATAACCTCCCTATTGCCCTAGAAACACTCATAAACCTATTAATTGAATGCCTGGAATTTACTATGACATAAATTCTTAAGAACAAGCCCACATCTCCTAGACGGTTTAATATAAGGGTTAGTGCCCCTGCATTAGAAGAATTCCTATTATTATAATAACAAACTAGTAAATAGGACCTAAGACCTAAGCCATCCCACCCTAAGATTAATTGTACTACATCTCCTCTGTAAATTAGTACTAGTATTCTAAGAATAAACAGCCTAACGAGAGTCATAAATCGATTAAAATACTTTTCAGTTTCTATATACCTAAGGGAGTAAAAATATACTGAGCCCCTAATTATTATTACAACTCCTCTGAAGGATATAGAGTAAAAGTCACCCAACCCTCTGATTTCTAGCTCCAAATTTGAAATTCTTAATTTTGTCCTCAATACTATTATTGAGGATTCCTTTAAACTTCTAAAAGCTGAAAGGAACATTAAAGCCCCCCCTAGTACTCAAAACCTTCTCAGAACAAGCCATAACCCCCGGAAATTTAAATTAAAAATTTGTATTTTACATTTAATCACATCACTCTAAACTTTTTATTAACCACTCATATAAAAGACCTAGCCCTAATACAAACAAAAATAAAACACACCTTAAATATCTTTCTACCCTCCTTCCCACTCCCCCTACACTTAGAAAGGGGAAGAGAATCACTAGTTCTAAGTCAAAGACTAAAAACACCAAAGAGACTAAAAAAAAATGTAAAGAAAATATCTTTCGATGGCTTGCATTAGGATTAAATCCGCACTCAAAAGGTCTTAACTTATCTAGATTGGCCTCCCCCCTTCGTCTTAAGGAATAACCTAATAATATAATTAATAAGGAAACAGTAAAACTTAGACTTAACACCCATAAAAATAAAAAAATTATTACTAGGCTAAGCCTCCTTTACAGCTTCAATGTAATACTCTTTATAAGTTATAGTAATTCGGAAGCTAAAGGGGCTTATTGTCAGTTTTGAAGACTGATAGTTTTATTAACTTAAGCTTCCCAGGCTAAAAGGAGTTCCTTTTTTTTGGCTTGACAAGCTAATATTTTATATAAATTACTAACCTATCAGAGAACTAAAGTTTTCTTTAACTCCCAAAGTTAATATTTTGATAAACTACTCTAATAACAACCTTTTTTTACTAAGCAGTAAACTCCCAAAAATAAAAATAGTCAAACAACATCGACAAAATGTCAATACCACGCAGCCGCTTCAAACCCAAAATGGTGACTATTACCGAAATGTCCAGATAATATTCGGAAGTAACAGACCCCTAAGAAAGTGGCCCCTACTAGCACGTGTAAACCATGGAATCCTGTTAGTAAAAAGAAAGTCGAACCGTACACTCTATCTCTAATACTGAACCTTGCTTCGAAATACTCTACTCCCTGTAAACAAGTAAAATAGCCCCCTAATAATACAGTAATCAGTAATCTTAAAGATGCATTTTGATGTTTGCCCATTACCAACCTATGGTGTCTTCAAGTAACTCTCGCCCCTGATCTCAATAGAATAATTGTGTTGAGTAAGGGGATTTCTCAGGCTCTAAGACCTGTGACGCCTAGAGGAGGTCACTCCCCTCCTCCAATTTCTACTCTTGGTACTAACCTACTGTGAAAATACCCCCAGAAAAAACTAAAGAAGAATAAAACTTCTGATCTAATAAATAAGATTATCCCTCATCTTAGCCCAATTTGAACTACTTTTGAATGAAGCCCTTGGTAAGTACCTTCAACCGAGACATCTAGTCATCACTGAACTATGATTAAGGCTAAAAAAGTCAGGGAAGTAAAGATTAAACCCCTTCTTCTGTTTAAAAATAAGCCTAATAGGCCTAAAGCCACAAACCCTCCAGCAAAAGACCTTAATAGGGGTCAAGGAGACTCATCAACTAAATGGAAAGGGTGGCGAGTCACGTTAGACAAATAGCTTTGAAGAAACTCCATTAACTATTTTCAAAATAATCTTTTAAAAGCTATATAAAATTAATCTTCCCCTAATCATTAGAAATATTTGGGGAGCAAGGAGATAGCCCCTTTTCCTCTTCACCCTAGGCATAAATATTCGTCTTCCGATTAATTTCAGCTGTAAAAGAACTCTTAAATAAATATAAAATATAAAGAGACTGAGAAGTATCACCCTACAACAGTATAACTCTCCATAGTTTAAGCTAACTAAAAGTCTGAATAGTCCGTATTTGTATACAAACCCTAAACTAGGAGGGAAACCTCTCAGGGACAAAAAAGCTAATAATCCCCCTCTTCTTAAATGCACTTGCTGCAGATAGTCTACCCCAGAGTCTTTTAAAATCCCTCAACAAGGAATTAATAATCTGCTATAAATAAGAAAAAAAAGAACTAAAATAGAGTGCGAGCTCCTTAATAGCAACAATAACCTTATGTTAAATAGTGAAGAATAAAATAATAATTCCTTTAATATACTTTTATGAAGCCTTCCTAAGCACCTAACCGCCAAATTAAGTAGAGTTACGCCTCTCAAAACTCTACTTCCTTCTCTTACATTTACTACTAGGTGTAAAGGTAGGACTTTTTGTAGACTCATTAAATACAGCCAGCAATCCCATCTCCTACTTACTGCTAAATCTAAACTCCATAAATGAAAAGGAAACACTCCTAACTTTAAAAAGCCCCCTACTATTATCAAGAAACTCATATAATAAAAAACTCCTCAAACTATTAATAGGGACCTGAATCCTTGAATTAAAAAGTATTTTATTCCCCTTAGCTCAGAACCCTTCTCCCCCTCTAATCACAACATCACAATGAACAGAATAGTATTTAGTTCAACAGCTCTCCAAAAAATAAAGAATCTACTTCTTGTAAGCCCAATTAGCACCCTAGCCACTAGGCCCCTTCTCAAAATTAACTTATTATGAATTAACTTCTAGTTTAAAACTTATTTTTTTCCTTATATCCTCCTTTTTACTTAAAGCTTTTTTTACGACTTTTTATAATTCACTACCCAATTTTTTTCTCTCTCTTCCTTTAATTTTTTCTTTTATAACCCTAATTCCCCTTTATGACATTTCCTTTAACCTATCCTCTTCTTTTTTCTTGGATGACGTTAGAGCTCCTATTCTTTCTATAACTATTCTTTTATTGATTTCTATTGAAATGGCGGCTTTAACCTCTTTCTACTCAGACTTACTTTTTTTTTTTTCAGTTTTGACTTTCTCTGTCTCTAATATCCTTTTTTTTTATATTGCCTTCGAGCTAAATCTTATCCCTATTTTTTTAATCATTTTGGGTTGAGGCTATCAGCCAGAACGAATTTTCGCAAACAAGATAATAATTATATACACTTTAATAGGCTCTTTGCCCCTCCTTTTTGTTATCATTGCTGGTCCCCATCTATCCTGTTTTACTTTTTTTTTTATTACCCAATCATCCTCCCCTTCCTCTGTTATTCTTTTAATGACTTTTATAGCATTTCTTGTAAAATTACCCATCTTTTCCCTGCATTTATGACTCCCTCTGGCTCACGTGGAAGCCCCTCTTATGGGGTCTATAATCCTAGCGGGAGTTTTACTTAAGCTGGGGGGGTATGGTCTTATTCGGTTTGTCTATATAAACTCTTTTTTTTTAGGCTTTTTTACCAAAATAATAATTGCTTTCTCCGTAGTTGTGACAGCCTTGGCTATAATGCTTTGCGTAACTCAAGTAGACATAAAAGTTATTATTGCTTATTCCTCCGTAGGTCACATATCTATAGCTTCTGCTACAGTTTTCTCTCTCTCTTCCACAGGAACCTCTAGGGCCATAATTAACTTTGTGGCTCATGGATTTACTTCCTCTTTAATATTTCTTACCGCTGGTATATTTTACTTGACCTCTGGGACTCGTCACATTCTTTTAAATAAAGGCATGATTACTCTCCAGCCTACATTAGTAAAAATCTGATTCTTAGCTTGCTTACTCAATGCTGGAGGACCTCCCACTATGAACTTGATAGCCGAAATCCTCTCTACTATAACTTTACTCAGCTTGTTCCTTCTTTTCCTCCTTCCGGTCTCAATTGCCTTAATTCTTGGGATACTATTTAATATAAAATTATTTTCAGTTACTTCGCAAGGAAACTCCAAAGAAAACCTTATTCAATTAACTTCGATTCCTTTAGCTTTTTTCTTTTCGGCAGCTTTCCATATTTTATCCTCAATATTATTAGTACTAGCTGCTCCCATAATAATTTTTTAGCCCGTGAAGAGCATCTCAACTCTCTCCTCACCCCTGGCTTACCTCTAACAACAGACTTTGGGGCAGCTGTGTATATATTCTTCTAGACTAATCTATATGTATACCTCCAACTTTGGACCCAAGTCTCCAAACCTTATTTATTAAGGATATGTCCGTTACCCCATTAACAGGTTAATTTAAATAAAGGATTCAATTACTTGCTAAATCTAGAAGATTTGTATAGCTACTCAGAATACTAAGTTACCCGTCAACCTTCCCCCCTAGATTTTTCATTTCATGCTAAAAAAAAAAAAAATAGTAGGTTCTCCTTAGTTCCAAGCCTTAAATTTTAACTCAAAGATTTTCCCTGCTTATTCTAATCTATTATAAGCCTGAAAGGCTGACCCGGCCACCCCCCCCCCCCCCCTAGGGAAGAGAAGTTACTTTAGAGGGGACGACAACCTTACCCTAGAAACAAACATCTCCTTGACTTTCCCAAATCTTTCATTAAATGAAACCTAAACCTGGCATTAGCTAAGCTTATAAATACCTAATCTTACTTAGTTCTCTGTCCCTTCAAACTTGTGTTAGCCCCATAACATTCTTTGTTAAAGGAACTCTGACTTTACCTCTTCTTCAGACAGAAGCTAGTTATGCAGCACTTACAACTTTCCTGGAGTTATAGCTTCTAATGCTAGCTTATTCCTGACACTATATTTATCCCCTTAGACTCAACCTTGATTACCTCTAATTCGACTTTGTAAGCAATATAATAAATTTAAATAAATTTATTGTCTAACCCCCCCCCCTTTCCTTTATACAACTAGAGCTCGCCATTGAATACCTAGGACCACCTCGGCATAAAGGTATAATCCCCCTCTCAATACTATAATTAAGCTACGCTCCTGTTATTCTAACTTTTATTAATCCTAGGGAGACTTATATAAGTATATAATTAATTTAAATAAATTTATTTTATTTAACTGCCTCCAAATACGGGGCT
>NW_027297113.1:15056-42969 GCF_016086655.4 Lepeophtheirus salmonis | reverse complement strand
AGTATAGAATAAATTATTACCTCGTGTATTTATGAAAAGAATAAATTATGAAATAGCCATGACGTATGAGAAGAGGGAATCGACAGCTGTCAACAAAATACATTAGGTATAATGTATGCCAGACAAAAAATGGTATTGTAATAGTAAAATTAAAATGTTAATTGGATGTTTACTTGACTGTCAATCCGGTCACTTCAATACATTAAAATTTAAATAATCGGAACTTAACCAATATTCATTCAGCAACCTTTATGAATAAATAAGTAAACAAAAGTTTGAACTGTAGTTATCAGATCAAATACTTACAGGACACTCCCCTCAATGCAAAATTGTAGACTTATATTATATGAATATATGCGCATAGTATGAACAAACTCCCAAACAACTACAAAAATTACTTTTATCTCAGCATTTAATTTATTATCATAATATAAAAAAGACGATATAAGGTGAATATAGCACATTATACAGGGAAGCAGAATCATTTCAAACACCACATTATGGAAAATCCACGGTGTTTGAACCCGTGTTATGTAGGAACCTCCTCTATTTTGAGTTGAACTAAACGCCTGCGATATTTAATTCATTTTTATACAGTACTTCCAATATTTATACTCATTTTTCTTGCGTATTGTATTGATATATAGTAGAGAAAATTGCCAGGTAGGAAAATGATTTTTTGTTCAAATTTCAGGATGAATAGTGACACAATTATCCACTGCCAATTTTCTGAAGGATATTTTTCCTAGTACAAGAGATAAACTATTGCTATTTTTAATATAGATGACATTTTTTGGTTGATCTATTCATTTAATTTAATTAAAATAATAGTTTATAAATTAATTTTCTTTCATTAAGACAATGATTCTCCATAAGTACTAGTCGTAGTCAAAATTCGAAAAAAGTGGAAAATCAAACATCTCCACTATAGGTATTTTCATTAAAGGTATTAAAGCCCTAATATAAAGTATAATTAAGGTTAATTTATATGTAAAATATTAATAATATCTACGGATATGTATGTAGACAAAAGCAAGGAGTAACGATTTATAATATGAGTATTAAAAGGCATTAGCATTGTTTGTTGAGAATTTATTTTATTTTTTCTAATAAATATTAAGCATGAGGGTAATTTATAATTATATGATAATTTATTCTTTATGAACCATCAAAGGAATTAGTAATACAATAACCATAGATATGAAAAATGAATATATGCCAAGACTTTTATTGATTTTATGTGCAGTGTGCGACGTAAAATCGTGGGCTTGACTTTAAACCAATGTGGATTAATATATGGTGAATTTTTCAAACACTAAGTTTCGTTATGAGAAGTAGAGACTATTTTGGTTAATAAATAATAAGATAACAAACATTTTTCAGCGTGGAGGCGAAAAGGTAAAGGATGTCTTATTGGTTCCATGCCAAAGTGAGTGTCAAGGTGATCATGAAGGTCAAAGGGTGTTCCCGGAGTCTTTTTTACAGGACTAAAAGTATGGTGGCTTCAGGTTAGAGCCTTGAAAGGTCCGTTGGTAGAAATAGAAGTTGGAAAATCGGGATCATGGAGGACATGGACACTGTGATCACCAGAAGTAGGGGCAAGTCAATGAGGCAGCATTCCAAGACTCTCAATATCAGTGATTGGACTGTGAGAAGGTATGCAAATAATTTTGGGAGGCCTCTTAAGTACGTCGACATCGGCAACTACTTTCACCAGCAACATAAGGTAATCAGGCAAGAGAGTCCAGAAATTGTTGACTTAGTTAAAGCATAATGTGTCCACAGATCGTATCTCCTCCACAGACTGCCCCCCCCACTATGTCATTTGGGGTGTAGTCGAGAAGAGAGCCTGTTCTACCCCTTAAAAAAATGTGGATGAGCTAAAAGACTCCCTAAAAATCGAGGTATTCACGGAGAAATGCTGTGTCGCCTTTAGGATAAGGTGGGACGCCATGTTAGCAGACAAAGGAAATCATTTTTGAAAAATAGAAAGATATATTAATAAAAATAAAAAAAATCTGTTATAAAGTATCTACGTATACTCCATTTCATTCTTGCAAAAGTAAATCCATGATTTACCTCGCACACTTTAAGTACGTTCTACATGGTGGATGAATAGAAATAATTATATAATAATATTAGGAGTACATAAGGGGTCGATTAGTTACATATAGACCAGGGATTCTCAACCTTTTTTGAGTGATGTCCCACTTGCAAAATATATATATTTAACCCAAGTACCCCTTCATCATCAAAAAGCAGTTTTAGCTTGAATGACAGGGCCGTCGACAGGATTATATTTTGGAGAGGGCTCTTGGTTTTTGGATTTTTTTTGGAAAGAAATCTAAAAATTAAAACTTTTTGGAAAAACATTTCAAAATATTAATTTTTGTAGAAAAAAAAAATCAAAAATCTGCAGTTTTTACTAACTCTCTTCATCTTCATTTAGACAATCACGTCAAAGCAGTACAACCCTCGTAATATGTGTCCCTAGGTAATCTAAACCTGGATCGTCACTAAATATTTGGTTTATTTTCATCTAATAAGAGTGCATTGATCACAGTTTTGTGAGGAGTGGCAGATTGGATTAACTATAGAGGACTTACCTTTAGGAAATAGAGCCGATAAATAAAAAATAAAAAACAATTAAGGGCACAGCATAGTGTTGTATTACAGGGGCATCTACCAGGGTTTGGGCTACAGTTGTTGTTGCTCCTCTCAATTAAAAAATTTTAATCGTTGATTATTGCTTTACAAAAAAAAAAAAAAAATTTAATATTCGCAATATTTTTAAAGCTCCTTTTGTTTAAAAACAAGTCATTCAGCCAAATTCAACTTCTTCCAAAAAAAATTAAATCCAAAGTTTTTTTCTCTTCTAAAAATTAAGCCCACCCTATAGACTAGTGTTGTTTGTTTTACCGGTAATGTAGAGGTGTTGTTCGGTTTACCGGTAATGTAGAGATTTAAGGACACTGACGCATTTATAACGCTATTATTATATTGTAACAATATTGACCTAACAATTGCTAATAGAGATGTATAAATAATAACTGTTGCCCCGTTGACTGTTTGTTATATATTCTCACATTCAGACGGACAAATGTTGGTTTATTATTATAAATGAGTTTTTTTTATAATTTTAATTTGCCTATATGTTTTAACTAATTTCTATTATTGTATCTTATTTTCGTAGGCGGAAAACTGCCCTGGGGAAAATTTCCTGTGTAAGATTACCCTGAAGAAAATTGCTATGAAAGAAAATTGCTCGTATCTTGTTCAAACTTCATGATGAACAATGACACTTTATAAACTACAAATTTTAAGGAAGACAATTATTATTGATATGATGATTGGCACACAAATAATATTATTTGCATCTAACGTAGCATCCATAAGAGAAAAGAGTTAAATTTCGTAGAAACACAGAAAAATTGCAGTTATTAATTTGCAAAACGAGAGCTTAAACTATTTCTCCTCGGATGTATTGGATGAATTAAGGGTGTTTTTTAAGGATCCGGGGGCTACCTCAAGTACCCCCCGCGCAACCTGAGAGCTTGGAGCTATTTTTTGGTATTATAAGGGTTCCTTGGATATATTCCCGTTGGTGTATAGCAATCTCACACTACCCGCAGGTCAATCCGATGGCGGAGGGTATTCAGCCATATTTAAAGAGGACCTAAGCTATTTATTCGCCCCTCCCCTCCTCTCCTCACCAATCTTCTTGATCCATTTTTTAGAAGATTGGATTGAATTTACAAATTTGCAAGGGAGTTGTATTGCAATAATATCACTCACACTAGAAGGTACTTCCCTGGGATGAAACAAACAAATATGTTTAGATATTGTCATTAATAATATTAAGCGAATTTATAATGTGTTATCATGAAGTTTGAACAAAATACGGTCAATTATCCTTCATGTCAATTTTCCTCCAGGGCAATCGTCCACTGACAATTTTCTTCAGGGCAGTTTTCCTAGTACACTTATTTTACATTATTTACAGATTTTAACAGATTATAAATGTTTCAAAGCATACCAATAAACCCAATACAAAAAAGAAATATTTTCAATTATCATGTAGGGAGTTGCATTATTTTACCGAAAGACACGACCCCTCCATGCTTACAAATAGTATAAATAAATAGAGCTCATACCTCATTCAATTACATTATTTGTTTTTATAATTTGTTGTTAGAGAACAATTAGGTTCTCCAAAACATTATGTAACACCTCAAATTGATAAATGCTTGCTATTTAATTTAGAAACAGTTTTTATATGGGTTGAAATAGTCTGGATTTATCTCAGCCACACTATATGTTAATTAGGTTGATAGTTTTTCAATTTTTCCGAATTAAAGTTACACTTATTGCAGAAAAATTTTTCATGTTGTTAAAAATCACATTTTAAATGTCATTGTCGGCATCTTGATCAAAATTTGACAAAAATGGAGGGGGAATATTTTTACTCTTTTATGGACCAAATCAGAGAAAATAACATGGAATGTATGGAATAGACGTAGCTGATGGTCATTGCGCTCGGGAGAAATTATTATCTTCAACTCAGTGTGCGTAAGTTCGCGCCCAGGCAGGCTTGGTGAAAGGAAATATGCTTTATGATATTTTGCATATCTTGTCCATCTTTTCTTACTTACATTTTCAGAAATCAAAGGTCAAACTTTATTTATGTAATTTTCTTTTTTTTCTCCATAGGGGATTTTACAATAAAATTGTATTAATTATAATCTTACAAAGTGACAACTTTTATACACTACTAGTAATCGAAATTCAAAGAAGTTCGCAAAACAAACTGCTCTCAAGTTTAATGTACATAAAATCAAAAAGAAAATTGAAATCCCAATATTTCATACTCGGGTAATTCTTGTTCGCCATCTTTCAAATCTTCTACATGACGATCATAGTAGCCAACGGCCCCTTAGAGCAGTTGCAGTGTTTCTGCGAAGAAGTTCTAGATCAGATATCTCAAGGTTATTGCCGTGATTAGAGTGACAATTCAATTTGCTCTCTGGAAGATGATGGGCTCGAACGGAATCCCTGTAGACCTGAAAATATATAACAAATTAGGCTTATGTACTATCGACTTGGATTTATCGGGGTTTGAAACGTATAAAAATCCCGAGAAAAAACATCTTGGGAAATCTTGCGTTTAACTATTAATAGGTATAATTCCTTCACTTCCCCAAGAAATGAGAGAATTGAAAAACGGTAGTTTTTTGGAACACTTATAAATAATTATATGTTACTTATCTTTCCGTTAATTTATTATCAAAAGGTAAATCAGTGCATTTTGCCACAATGGAAATGAATCTTTTCATCTTAAAAGTTCGTGTGTGTCTTTTTTTTTGCCTTATATCATAGAAGATGTCATTATTTTTGACTACCGGAAGTTTGCATGGTTTTAAACTGATAAAAATATAATACTCAGATTCATATAGCATGTCTTAATTAAATATGATCAGTAACCAGTTCATTTTTGTGAACGTTTGTAAATCATTGCATGTATGTCTTTTTGTTAGAAGGTATGAAAATATATGTATGTCTTGAGTACAATTTGCGATTTTATACAAGTCGTAACATGTAAAGGAAATTGTAGAAGTCACTATAAAAATATTGGATTATTCATTATGAAATGAAGAAATTAGAGGTTTTTTAAAGGGTTTCTTGATTTATAAATGATAAATATCAGCAAAGTTTAAAGTAATTCTCCTGGTATACTATAAAAAAAAAGAAACAGAAAATAAACGTGGTTATCCTGACAATATGAAAAATATTTGGGAGAAAAAATAGCTTAGCTGTTACCAGGGCTACCGAGTCGAAGTAGTGTAGTCGTATAGAGTGAGGTGTCGAAAATTTGGACCTACTCCAACTCCTACTACAAAAATTATTATAATTTATGTAAATAAAACATTTTTATAATCTATAGTTTAGATTGAGCGTTGGTAAAGTTTTTTCCAAAATTGTAATAAATTATAGGTATTAAGTCCTATTAATCTAGGAAAAATGAAGGTTAACTCATTTATATGTTTACTTCACAACTTTCAAAACGTGTTCTATAGTCTATACAACCACAATTTCCCAACGTCTCTAAAAATCCAAACTATTACATTGAGTAGAGTATAGCCACAAGCCATGCTAGTTCACTTTTATTTTTATGAATAGCCAATGTCATCAAAGTAAAGAGAAACGTTGAAGTGAGAGGTTGTTTGCATTGTTATTCCTCGGTTACGTGTGCATAAATCATGTTCAGTAACGTATGAGTGTATTCGCAATAGATCCATTTTGATTAAACTAATGTGTTGTTCATCTTGTGAAATATCTTATATTCAAAATATTTCCTTTCTACCTGCACAATTATTTATCACATATAACTAGTAACTATCTATAACTTTAATTTAAATCTATATTTATAGTCATAGAAATCCAAATGACTCAATAGTACTTATATAGGCTGTAAAATATATTACCAAAAAATTGTGTGGAGGATTTGGATTCGGTGAGATTCTCAAAATAGTTGAGCCGGGTATTTTATTTTGTCGTAAAAAGTCTTTAAAAAGTTGCATTTGTTTAAATTCAAAACCATTTAGCGAGAAAAAAGGATCGACGGAAGCAAGTGTTGATGTTTTTATAAATACACTGGAGTGAAATTTTGTTCTATTAATTATAAAATAATAATAAAATAAATGTGGACAGGGCTGTCGAAACTAGGCGGGAAAAGTGGAAGTGTATCACCACTCTATGGCTTTGGAACCTCAAAGTATGGGCTCGTGGAGTTTTTAGACGAACTACTTAAATACAAAATATTCTCTGAATTATGTAGCTAGCTCAATGGAGAGACTCTTTAACTCAATGTGCGTAGGTTTGGTACTCGTTCATTCCTAGAGACAGAAATATACTTTATGTAGATAAACTATGTACAAGGACGGTTCCTAGGACAAATGGAGAAAATATAATGATATAATGTTTACTTATACTTAATCAGTGGAACTCCATCTGTCAATTACAGGAACATTAAAAAAATATATATGTTGTGACTGCCCTGGTGGCCATTTGGCCACTAAAATGAGCCACAGAATAAATATTTAAATGTAATTTTCATTAAAAAAGTCAAAAATTACAATATTAATATATTGATCATTCATAGTATATTCAACTTTTGCATAATCTTTACCACAAGTATTGTAAATTCTTCATTTAAAGTGATTTCTCCCATCTTGTGGTTGCGATTTGTACATTTGCTTATACAAGTTAGAACTGGTACAAAATCATAACTTTTACACAACATATTATAAATATATTGATGAAAACCGGGGGAATTTCGTAGTGGGGCCGGGGTTTTTTTTTTTTGGTTTTTTAGTTAGTAAACTGAGGAATGAATTTTCTTTTATCAAGCTGTTGTAATTTTTATTCCACTCCTGAGTAGAGAACTTTCTTCAACTATATTCAAAACCTGATTGAATATTTTTGTATGTGATCATAAAAACAGAGAGTTATCTTGAGGATGTGTTGCGGAGTTATAATTGTAAGTCCTTGTTGGACTCGGGGTAGAATTGAGGATTGACATGAGAGTAATTCATGCGAATGACCGTGTTAATTTGTTTCTTTTCCACCTCAATGTCACAACTGATTGTAATGATCTAATTAAACGTCTTGACAGCTAAGATCCTCTCCTACAAAATATTAATGGTTACCATGTTGTTTTTCGGTTTCTTTTTTTTAATATGCCCAAAATACACACGATTTTCCTCGCTTTATATAAAGATTAGTGTCTTAATCAAGGCTTAGTTATTGGGGGTCGGATTTGGTTATTGGTGGGGTGGGGTGGGGTGGGATTAGAGCAGGAATGTCCAACCTTTTAATATACTCGTATTACCACTTGAAATATTTTAATAGGCCATAGAACCTATTAAATTATATTTGATGAAAAATGGCTTCATAAAACATAAGTAATAAGTAAATATTTATTTCAAATTTAGGCCAAATCTAATTCTTCAAGGCCAAAGGTTCAGTGGCGTACGCAGGAATATATTTTTTGAGGGACGGAAGCTTAGTTTTAGTTTTTTTTTTAAATTAAAATTTCTGCTCCGCTGCGTAATTTGATCGAATAAAATTTTTGTAGAAATGAAATCTTTGAAAAAAAAAATTCTCTGTATTTTCATTTTAAAAAATCCCCAGAACGATAATTTTTCAATACATTTTCAAAAAATACTACTTGAAGTGAGAATTAGTAGTGGGCTGCACTTAAACATTAATCGGTCTACAAAGTATCCTGGAACTCATAGGATTGAACATTCTTTGGCTAGAATGACCCTGGATCTCCGGTGATTACGGCACTGTATATATAAATATGTATAAATTATTTAACTGCAATATCTTCAATTTTGAATTGTTTCCAGTTCGGACTTGGTTGACGAAGAATAAATCTCATAGCAGTAACATCATGAAGAGGTACAAGACTCTCTGAGGCTGTGATAACTATGGTGTCCTGAGAACCGGTCTCAGTATGAGGATTTGGCATTAGAATCTTATCATATGCACTCACGACCCAATCCGTGATGAGTGTAGAGGAAGTGTCAATTTTTAAGGAGTCCATGCATTCTGAGATTGATTTTCCTAAAAGAAAAATAGTCAATTGGAGATAAGAATTGATACAAGAAATATTAAACTACTACTACAAAATTGTTGTTCAGAGCAATTCAAATCTATTTAGGTACAAGTGAAACCCTTTTATTTAAGCATCAGGTAGATGGTAAATTTAAGGAATTTTTTTATATAGGGGGTGGTCCATTAGAATCTCAACACTATGAATTTTAAACTTGAACAAGATATAATTTATTATTTAACAATAGAATTTCAACAAAATTAATACTATAAATTGATGTGTGACTGAGCTCTTTTAATCATTAATGAAGCGGCAATGATGTCTTCGAGGTGGGGAAGGAAGGCCTGCGACCCACTGCAAATGAAGTCCTCTGTCATGGCGTCCCAGTTTTGGCTGACAGTGGCTTTGAGGGGCTCGGTGTTTGGACGACGACACTACAGGCCTTCCACTTGACATATCCAATAAAGGTATAGTGGAGGGGGTTGGAATCAGTGTTGTAGGAGGCCAAAAAAGAGTCTTGCAATGGAGGAGATGGGAGATCTCTTGACCGTCAGGTTTTTGAATTAACTTTGGAGAAATGAATAAGGAGGATAAAAATAAATTTTATTACCCATAAATAGGAGTTTCTGCTTTAGATAAATACTTGTGTGATATTAACTAATTTATTTGATGTAATCTTCTTAATTTTGTAAAATATATTGGTCCAATTTGGGTTTAAAAAAAATACTTATACATATATTACAAACAAATGTCATACGCCTCTATTGAGACCCCATTTGTACCCTCAAGCGCGTTGGTCATGAATAGGAACAAGTGGTAGTCAATATTTTAAACGAAGGTTTCGTGATATAATAAAGGACAATGAACAAACTGAGAACGTGACCATGAATCAATTTCCATGTATTTATATTTTGGTATATTTTTGCTAATTTTATTTCAAGGTATTATTTTTATGACTTTCGTAGTCACATGGTTCTTATTTCTCATGGTTGTTCGTACAACTCGTAGCAAAGTTTAATTAACAGCTCTTTGTCCAAATTTGTGTAAATAGCATGTAGCCATAGTTTGATGATTATATATAGACATAATTAAAAATACGTCTTATTTATATATCTCCCATAATTTGGATCATGGTCATATGTATTGTTTATGTCTGTAATTATAAAGGTAGTCCACATTAGATTACGTCATTTACCGAGTTTTTCATTAAAATCAGAACACTTTGAATTTTAAGCTTCAACCTGATACAATTTATTTATTAATAATAGAATTTCAACGAAATTAATACTATAAATAGAACGATGTCTGAGATCTGAGTATCGTTAATGAAGGGGACCTTAGCGGCAGTGATAGCTTCTAGGCGACGGCGGAATGTCTGCCACTCACTGCAGATGTAGTCCTCTGACATTGAGTTCAATTACAGAGGACAGAATGGATTTCAGGGCTTCTGTATTTGGATGGCAGAGACTGCAGAACTTCCTCCGACATGTACCCAAATGGTGTAGTCGAGGAAGTTGACTTAAGGCTGTACAGTGCCTAAAGTATCGAAAAAGAGTTCAAAAGTACTCAAAGTAGTCTGAAAACGGAAAAAAGGGGTTTATTCTATTGATAGAAGTGACCTTTCCATCCTCAGAAGGATATATCCTCCGACTTTTTTGTTAGCTCTCTGTACAGTTTTGTGTGAAACACCCAAATCCCTTGAATGGGCATTAATGTACTTGAGGGGATTGTCCTGTGCAGTTTTCTATAACACTCTAGGTATGTTTATCCCTTTAGATTGAGTCCTTTTTCCTCTCCAACGTTTTGGACTTGCTGAAGGTGTAGAATGTGGTCTTGGAGACGCCCAATTTAAACTAGTGCGAGAATGGAAATTCGTCGTTCACGTTCAAGTGTCATTTTCTCAACTTGTACGTAATCTTGAGAGTTCAAGTTGTTTTTGTTTTGTAATTAATTGTTTATGTTCAATAAATTGAAATATGAATTAATTTCCATCGCTCAATCTTAATTAGTCAGTGTTCCGATTTTAACCTACCACCAAGTCCAATAACAATGGAATTTTCTTCAACAGAGTCCACCCACGACAGAATATATTCAAGGAACAGGGCCGTGGC
This sequence comes from Lepeophtheirus salmonis, assembly GCF_016086655.4. Lineage (NCBI taxonomy): Eukaryota > Metazoa > Arthropoda > Copepoda > Siphonostomatoida > Caligidae > Lepeophtheirus > Lepeophtheirus salmonis. The sequence goes on along the minus strand of NW_027297113.1, from coordinate 32,241 downwards.
TAGATTTTTTCTTTGAGCTAGTATTTTTATACAATGTATGGACAAAAACCTTGCAGTAACAAGTTATACGATTTTATTCCTGGTATTTTTAATAACAAATTTTTATTATGCAACTAAACTTCAGCCGAAACAAAAAAAACAATTTTTGTTGATCCCGTGTAAACTGGATTGTAAACACGTGGAGCAACAACATAAAAAGACAAAGTGTGTGATCTCTATTGTGCTGGTATCAGTGCCTATACTGTTGGCATCTATAACCAGACTCCTTACAACATCAAAAAGTCAATTACAGGCCCATTCAGCTAAGAAGAACCAAAAGTTATACAGGAAAAATAACAATAGCTTACTTCTGCCTTGCTTTCATGTGGTCTTCCACCGGCCTGACCTTAACCCCACGTAATTTACAGTTTGGGGTGTGTTGGGGAAGAAAGTCTGCCCCAACTTTGATCCAAATTTTGGGTTCCCAGCCGCCGTCATGACACCATGTATACGGTCTTCACTGTCAAGAGCTCTCAATCTATTCACTGGCATGTGTAGGCCATTATTTCTTGTGAAGGAGGCCATAATGAATAAAAATTATAGCTAAATTTAGTGTTTAAACATAGGACAAATTGATTTTGATTTGTTTTTCCTTGATTCCATAAAAATCAGGTTCTTTGTCATTTAGTTTAGTACTGCAAGTTTTGGGTCCCCACTCTGTAAACCAAAACGAAAATTGTATTTATGTAAACATCATCAAATTTCTAAATAATCCCTAATCCATCCCTTTTAAAAATCCCAAGGACATGTGGTAAGTACTTTTGAATTGCCCTGTATTTTTGTTCTGAAAAAGTATCGAAATATCAATACAAATTTTGGTATCGGAACAGTTTTGAATATATTGGTATCGTGTCAACAATTTTTAGGGTCCTCACTGTATAAATACAAAATTTTGACAAGAAACTTTTTTTATAAGAGACCAAAAACTTTTTAGGAAAATTTGATATAATTTTTTGTGCAAAAGTTATAATTTGGTTTCAAAAATGTCCACATTTAAAATTTCTTATGCAAAACGAACCTTTTATACGTTTAAAAAAGTGGGAGTGAGGTTAATTACTCATAGGCCCCTATGATTTAAGTGCCATTGACGGGGTTCTAAAAGAAGGTGTTTTACGAATAGATTTCAAAATACACTTAAAATTCATACCGAATAATATTTAGCTATATTGATTGATTTACTGATGTCCATGTTAGTTTATTCTCAGGATAGAACACAGTGTCACGTCATTTAAGAAAATATATATATATGTATTGTATTTTGTTATCATCTGGGCATGTTTCTGCTATTTTTTAGCTCATCAGTTTCTGAACTTTTATTGAAGAGGTTGCCATCCTGTAGCGGAATCATTTTTAATTTTGACTTGTGAAGAGATTTCCGAAGAGTTTGTTCGAGGCCTCGACAACATTTTCATTAGAATTGGACCCAAGACGTTGAACGAATAAGCTTGATGGAGTTTCCTTTATAGGGCTTACATTGATAGAATTAAAACTTACTTCAACGGCACGTCACGGATATATCTGACGTTGAGTGTTTTTAATTTAATTTTTAACTATGAATTGGTCTTGCATTCAATTCAAAAAATATCTTTTTTCTAAGAAACAATAATGTAACTTCTCTCAGATATTTAATCAAAACATTTATCTGCTATACATTAATGTAAATATTATTTGGTATGAAGTTTAAAAGTATTTTGGAAATTTAAGGGCAAAAGTGCTTCTTTAATATCCCGCTTAAAACAAATTTACATTTTTTTTAAACACACTATATAATATCACTAAGGAATTCCAGCACCAATTTTAATTCCAAGCCAGCATCCGGTCCATCGAGGTTTTTTTATGCAAGCTGTTTACCGGTTCAATACGAAATTACTATTTAAACACTGCTTAAATTATCCGCTAGTTGTAAGCATCATAGCTATCTTGAAAAACTTTGACCCTCATTCCAATAAAAGTGAATTTATTTCACAGAAAATTATCAAATTTTGACTCTGTGATTTGTATCACAGCTTTTATTCGTTTTCCAACATCAATCTTCTCTGTAAATTTATTTAATTAGCATCTTTGATATTTTGTTTTGTAATATAGTCTTAAAAAGCATATACTAAATTGATAATAGGACCTGTACTTACAGTGTTAGTATGTAACAAAAGCATTCACGCGCCGATAACGTAGCTTGTCAAATTTCTGAGCATCCACTAACTATAAACTAAATTGTTCTATATAAAACAAGCCAGAATAAAAAAAATTAAAAGTTTTGCACTTGTTAATGATGATGAAATACTCTGAACAATTTTAAATATATATTTTTAGTCAAAAAGTAGCGATAAGTAGCCAAAACAAATGTTGCTCATAATAATTTTGAATTTATTATACAGAAATTACAAATAATACTAAACCCCAACTGATTTTAGGCCTTTTTTCCCCCTTTTTCTTTTGAGGAAAGGTTGCGAGTATATTTGATAATGTGTTCAATGTTATTATGACTATAATTCTTATAATAACTAATAAATATGTTGTGATAGTAATAACATTGTATTATTCATAGTCAAAATGTAACTGTAATCCGATATATATTTTACTAAGCCCAAACATCGGGTAACAAGCTCATAATATTCGGTAGTTGTATCCGTTTAATTTTGCATTCAGATCTGTATCTGAAAGTTGGAGTACCCGAAATTTACTCGATTATTCAAGTCTAAAGATTCCCACCAGGACGGATCCTAGAAAATATATATCCGTCTTATGTGTATATCAAACAAGGACATAGGTAGGCAATACTCCGTTGCCAATCCTTAATTCTATTCTCATTCCAACAAGGAATTACAATTATAACTCAGCAACAAATCCTCAAGGTTACTCTCTGTCATTCATGAATCATGAGATCAAACACTCGAGGTTATATTTTATTCTTAAATGTTTATAGAAAATAAAAACCATTGTTAAGTTTGCCAACAACCGAAAAACTTGCACTCTAAATAATGTATAGGATCTTCAACCCTAAATATAAAAAGTAAATTGTGTAGAAGTTGCAATTTGTACAAGTTTTTACTTGCAAACTCAGATTATATAAATGTTGTCCAAAAAACATGAGACGAAGCATTCTAAATGAAAGGTTTTCGTTACTTGAGACTATATATGACAGCGTAAGGAAATAAAAACGGTACGTTCCATGTAGCATAAAGCAGGAGTTCTCAACTAGTGTGCCCCAGAGGTAGTGGGTTTGGATTATTGTTTCATTATTATAACTTAGCAAAGTGAACAGGTAAAACAAAATTAGGTAAGATGCAATCTCCTGCAAAACCAGGAGGTTAAGTAGAATATATATTTTGGTTATTAAAGCATATCTACATCCCATAGCTTATACTTATTTATTTGGTAAGTTGTGCCTTGAAATGTTTTGAAAACACAGGTGTGCTGTCAATTGTGATAAGGTTGATAACCTTTGCTTAACAGATCCTAGAATATAGTCCACGATCCAACTAACTCTGATTTTTTGTGGTAAGCCGTAAATGTTCTGTTTCTTTTCCTCCAAACAGTGTTCCAAACATTGATTGGTTGAATTCAACTTAGCTCTTGTTAAACTGTGAATACGGGTCATTTATTAGTAAAACCATAGATGATCTGATGGAACTATTATCAGAGAGCAGTTTGAAGTTGTAGCTCACAAATGGAGACCTTGCTTCATTCTGTATACTGGCTGCCAGTCAAAATTTACCTGTAAAAATGAGCAATACATGTATCCTTTAACCATCACCTATTTGTGTAAGTCATAGTTTTCCATTGTAACTGTGTCAAAATTAAAGACTAGGAACAAACTAAGGTCAAATTTACAAGCTCGTTTGCATGTCATCCTTTCACCCATCCCACACTAACGTGATAACTATTTCCCAGAGACAAGCCCAAGTGTCTAACGGAGGGTAAACAAAATATGTATTTTGGTCATTCTACAGACAGTGCCACAACTCATATCCATATGAGGTAATAACAGCCTTCACGCGGCGGCGAAAATCCTTGCATGAGTTTATGATGAACTTCTCAGACAAGTTGTTCCACTCCTTCACAATGGCAGTCCTCAGGGAGTCACGTTCGGGTGATATGTCTGGTTAGTCTCCCTCTCCAAAGCGCCCTACAAAGTAAAGTCCAACAGGCTCAAATCTGGCGAAGATGATGGACACATGTCCTTGAAACAAAAATCAGCCATGTTGTCGGCGCAGAAATTCTAGCATTTGGCTGATGTTTGTGGTCCACACATAGTTGTCATCTGGATAGGCGGCCTTAAGCCATTGCAGTATGGTGAACCTCAGTACCTTGTAGTAGGCCTCTCCGATTTTCTCGCCAACCTTAAAAAGAAGGGAGGCATCTTTTTGCCGTCGGACGCCACGACCTCCAGGACCATTGTTTAGGCCTTTTTTTTTTTTGCACAGAACAACCCTTCGACACATCTGGTGATCCCCCTAGCCAACAGTCGTTCCCACGGTTGTAGACCTTGTCCACGATGAAAATCTTCTCGTCAGAGAAAATTTTTACTGTGGATCCATTTGCCTTGATCCACGCACGAACTTTCTTGTACCTCTACAGTCTCCATGCCATCAACAGGTGGCATGGGGTCCTTGTGTAAGAGAACAACCCCAAGACCTCCTTCACAGCCATCCTGATTGTCCCCTCGTCTACGTCAAACTCGTTAGAGAGGCGATTCATGGATTTCGTGGGGTCTTCCTTGATCTTCTTCTTCAGGTACCCCAGAAACTCAGAATCCCTTTTCAAGTTGTGTCCCCCACTTCCTTCTTTCCTTGAAGGTATTTTCCATCCTTTTTGCTTCTTGCTCACTCGTGATGAAAGATTTGAGAAATGTTTATTATTGTTTACTTATACAAAAAGCACAGGAGATTCAGAATACAGGTGTGCGCGTCTAAAACTGAACAATCCTTTAAATTTTACGCCATGCACAAATATTCGTAATTTTATTGATTTGAAACCGGTTGATACTTCGAGGCAAGGGTTTTGACTAGTTATCAACAAAATTCCAGTAAAATCAAATATCAACAGTGAAACAACAGCCGATAATATGGAGAAACGTCGAGTCGCTATTTTGGAATTTTCCGCGTGGGAAAAACTCCCAATGAAATTGCCAAGATTCTGCACTGCAGCCACCGTTTACTGCATGGTAGCCAAAGGAACTCCTGAGGTGACCACAAGATCTAAGTCAAGGCCTTGAAGGTCGGACGAAATGGTTACTCCGTGAAAAGTCTGTCGAGGACAAGAGAGGCAAGGGCCTCTCCAGGGAGTTCAACGTCAGCAGAAGAACCATGGACCGGCTAGTTAAAAAAGTTCTTGGCCTTAAGGTCTACAAGAGAACCCCTTGTCAAGTCCTCCAGCCTGTAGACAAGGAAACCGCCTCGCAAGATCGAAGATTCTTCTCAACAAGCTTAAGAAAAAGGCTTCAATCGCCTGATTGCTCGCCACTTCACTACGCAGTATTTGGGATTTAAAATGCCAGAGCCAGCCTCTACCAGAGCTTCATTGCTAAGTCATGCAGCAAGTTCCGGTCCAGGCTGGAGTTGGTAGTGGAGAACATGGGCGGCCATATTGAATAGACATGTATCTCATACTCTGATCTTTCATGTTAAATAAATTAATTCGTCAACCACTTTAAAAATTACAGAATTATTTAACTATTTTTAAAAATTTCGGAGTATTCAGTTTTAGACGCGCATACATGTATGTATGAAAAAGTCCTAAAACCGCTATATTTTAATTACATAATTAGCATTTATTAACAGTCAACGTTTTGCTTCCGAAGCCTGTATATTTGAATAATATTAAAATATTATCCCTGCACTAATAGTAATATAAATATAGAAAGTTCTCCAAAAAAATCATATAACATGCAGTTGATAGTAGCAATGGTCTTAATTTTGAAATACCATATGTCTCACTCCTGCCTTTTTCTCGAACTCTTTTTTTAGTTACAAACTACTCAACTCTAATGATCATTCAATTGTTGGGAAGAATTGACCCAAAAGTTGGCAAACTACAAACTGATTTTGGGTATTTTTCCTGTTTGTTTTCGTATGAAAGGTTGCATGATAAAATACACGTGAGAACGTGTTATATAAGGCATTTTGAGCCACCAGGCTCACCAAAGGTAAGCGTCTCCTCAATGACCTGAAGAGCCATGGAGGAAGAACCATCTTTTTCTCCGACGAGCAGAACTGGACTGTCGACAGAAGCTACAATGTCCAGAATGACAGGTGGCTTGCCAAGGAAAGAAAAGGTCCCTGCATGGTCTTCACCACAAGTTCCGGCCTCCGTGACGACCCTGGGTGACATCTGCAGCACCGGTGACTGATGCCTACATTCTTCTTCAATCCCAAGGAAACGGTTAACGCAGATAAGGTACTGCGAAGTCATGGAGGAGTCTGTCATCCCTGGATGAAGGATACGGCCGCTGGGAGGATTTCATATTCCAACAAGACTCAGCGCCCGCACACATCGCCATGAGGACCACTAACCCTTCAACTCCCACGACATCACTTTCCAGGATCGCAACACCTGGCCAACTCAAACCTCAATCTGTGTGATTAGCACTGGTAGGGGAAGTTGGAGAGGGAGGTGTGCAAGGTCAGCCACAAGAGCATCGCGGCCCTGAAGGGCTCCATTACGAGGGAGTGGAATGCTGTCGATTCCGCGGAAGTCATCAGGGCATGCAAATCCTTTAGGGGCAGGATGAAGAAGATGGTGGCTGCTGAGGGAGGACATGTTCAATAAATTTATTGTTTAATATCATGTCTAACTTTTTCATACTAACAAATACACTCCAAATTCCACTTTTATCTAGCAGATTGAATTTTAAGATAGTTCCAATTTATCGTAGACACCCTGTACACGTGAGAACGTGTTATATAAGGCATTTTGATACGAGCAAATTGCAGTTTAGAACTTGTCAACTTATAGACAGCTTATATGGAATAAAAAATATTAAATACCTTTTTCATTCCTTTGAGAGTTTCCCGAATTGGAGTTGAGGGAGGAGTTATTTTCAGATAGTTTCAGGGATCGAAAGAGACTTAAATTATTTGTAACTGCTTTCTAAATTAAAAAAATAATAAGAACAAAATGTTAAAAAACCAGTATACCATGTTATGAGACGTGATTCAGGACTTACAGCAGCAGAGGCCCATGCCAAATGTTCCCGTTTAGGTCGAAATGAAACCGAGTCATCATAGCGAACAAGAAGAGTTATTTTTGCAGTATATAAGTTCTTAAAAGATATTTCGCTCACAGTTTCGGACTGAGAGAAGACCAAGTCCAGGACAGAGACACCCGTACTCCAAGAACTTGCATTGTCATCTAGAAATACATAAGTTTAATATTAATAGTAGCATTAAAAAAGAGTCACAGCTGGAGTTGTAAGCTATGTGCATTTACTCATGTGTGAATATTTTTTTGTACTTGGTAATCTGAACTTCTTGTTTTTTTCCAAAGCTATTATGATTATTTTTTAATTCTTGAGGAGATAAGGGAGTTATACAAAATATGTTGTGATAAAAATCGGGTTTATATTTTAGCTCGCCCAGCTTTGTCTTTTTAGAATTTGTCATCTGAAGAATGAGTTGTCTTTTCTTCAGCTGTTGTCAGTATTATTTAACCCTTGAGTAGTGAGCTTCCGCTCTTACTACTTTCAAATATATTCAAAGCCAGATAGAACATTCGTGTGTGCTCGTAAACAACAGAGAGTAACCCTGAGGATTTTTTGCAGACTGATAATTGTAAGTCCTGGTTGAACTGATAGTAGAATTGAGGATCGGTATCGGAGTCATCCTTGCCAACAGCTTCATCTATTTCCTTCTCCCTCTTCCTCTCTTGTGACAGATGATTGCAGATGATCTAATGAAATGTCTTGACAGCTCAGCTATTTTTCAAACTGTCAGGGTTACCATGTTGATTTTCGTTTGTTTTTTTACCATGCTCAAAAATAAACACATCCCTAATCATATTCCATTTCAATGTGGTAAAAAAGAAAAAGAAAAACCAAAATGGTAACCCTGTCAATTTCCATAATGCTTGGGAGAAGAGAAGCTTAGCCACCATGACGTTGTATAATATGACCTACCAGCTGCCATGAGAGGAAAGAAAAAACACAAGTCTCAATCCATATCGAGTAAGAACATAGGCAGGAATTACTCCGTTGTTGATCCTCAATTGTAGCCTGAGTCCTTAGGGTACTTACTCGTATAACTTACCAACAAACCCTCAATGTTACTCTCTGTCATTCATGAGCACACACAGTCGTATTTACGCTTTTTACTTAGAAGTTTTAGAAAGTTAAAAGCACCGTTCATTTTGGCAACAACATCAAAACTTGTACACAGAAGAAAATGATTCTGATTTACAACCACAATGTTAAGAATTTTTTTCGACATAGGAAAAATTTAGCCATATGTCATTGAGTCATATGTTCCTGCATATGACTGGGACGTACATTTTTTATTGCGTAACCTTCATCAGTGCCCTAACTAAGGGGGAGGGCATTAGTGGGCTGTGCCGCCAATAATTATACTTCCCCTCCCCTCAACCGAAGGTTAAACATAATTTAACTAAAATTGACAAAAATAAATATTTCAAATCTTGGACTTTTATCAAAAAAATATGGAATGACGTAGCTCAATGGACATCGCACTCGAAATGAATTATTCTCTTCAATACAATGTGCGTCTCAATTGTTCCTATAGAAGTAAATATACTTGATATACCAGGACTGCTTTAAGCTTAGTTATCTTGTCAAGCAATAAAAATGAAATGAAGAGAGGCTTGAATAATCTACACTTCATGGTAAATGATTTATATTTTCTATAAAATGTATGTAGCATGTTGATTTTCTGTTAGAAATCCAAGACGCCCATTGTCTATATATGTACGTAATCGTATTAATGTCTAAGGATCAGACAATTAAAACAAGAAAGAAAATATTATCATATATATCCCGGGGTTACTTCACTAACATCAATTTTTACTGCATATTTTGTCGTCAACCGTCAATTTTTTTTCTCACTGATCAGACGTCGTCACCTTCATTGTATCACGCAAAACTTCCTCCAAAAATAAACAAAAAAAAGGCCATCAATTATTCAAATATTAGGGAGAACGTGTTCGTAAATTGATTCCATTTTTCCCAGCTGGTGCAAATTTGAACAAACTATCTAACAAACAAAAATCAACTGCATTTTTCCAAGAGAGTGCGCTAAAGGGGTGCCATACAGAGCATCCTACCCTATATATTTATGTTGTTATTCAAAAATGGGCTAGAATTCTTTTGTTAGAGGGAGATGTTAATACCCCCACTATTGATAAAATTTTAGCCCAACTTTCCGGATGCAAGAGGATCTCTTAAGCACTCTAGAAAAACAAAAAATCGGTCTATTTTCAAAGTAATAGAATAAAATCCCAAATGTTATGATCATTCAAGCCTTTTTATACTTAAAGCAATAGTTATGTAACATTTTAAGTGTATTAAGTACAGTTTTAAAGTCATATAAAAGGTCAACTTCTTCTAAATTTTTATTTGGGTGTGTGTACTAGGGTGTCCAATTATGAGTGTGACAAGTTCTCAGTACCACTAGACTATCATTGACAAAATGAATTATATATACATATATATTTCGTAATATTAAAATCCTCCGTAGTATTTTAATTGAAAATGTATTAAAATTTATTATATGGCTGAGTTATATTTTATTAAAAGCGTAGCTATAAATTTGTATTTCTATATGATGGCCAAATTTGTTTCATAGAAATAATAAAATGGCCAATATATATATATATTGTGTTCCTGTCCTTCGATAAATGGAGCATAAATATTATTACGTTGTTTATTTGTAATTGAAATGAATAAATTATAAAATAGCCATGATGTAACAAGTGAGACGAGGGAATTAATAGCTGACAGCAAAATACGTAGGAGATTTTGTGTTAGTCAGGTAACACCTTGATTAATGCTTTAAAAGTTGATTGGTTGAAGTCAAATTGCTTCTTGTTAAACAAAGAACAATTTCCAACAAATATTATAAATCTATACTTCTATCGTTGGCCTTATTTTATCTCCAAAACCTTTTCTACCCAAAGATACAGAAAAATTGACCAAAATGATAACTTAGAGCTTTCTGGCATTGTTTACCCCTTAATAACAAAAGTAATTAAAGTTCAATGTTCAAAACACTGATAAAAAACAGAAAAATCAACAGCCGATAATACAATACAATGTTATTTTTTAATTTAGTGTGGTAAAACCTTAGCTAATAGGCAAATGATAGGTCCTAGTTATAGTCATATTGATAAACTCTTTTCCGGAAAATCAATATAAGAAATAGCCCCAGATTACAGGTAAAAATATATATCCTGTACGTAATTAGTCGTCAGTGAACAATTTTTATTTTCTTTAATATTCGGATCTTTATCTATTCAGAAGTATCAACTTTTATCTGTATATTTGTTATATATCTATCATTGTTGACGCAAAATTTTGAATCTACGTGTGATGGATGAGCAAACAAAGTAGTTTATAGTTTAATATGTCGTCATCATAATTTATCTAGAATACTCTTCAAGAAATGCTCACGGTTATGTCATATATAGTTATAACTTATTTATTTTGCTAGTGCTCTAACTCATCCGTTGGGATAACATTTTTTCTCAGAGAACGAAGAGCTAGAGATTTGGTACTACTGAATTAAGATCCTTATTATTATTTTAGAACGAAATATATACAATTCAAAAGTAAAGCAATATTGAAAAAAATATATTTAGCTTCGTATTTTTCTCCTATTTATATTAGTTATATTTTATTCCAATCTTTTCCGAATCATTTCAAAAGAATTGAAGGATTTTACTACAGATTGAATTTAATTTTTATTTATTAATATTTGGCTCAGACGACAAAAGATCATTAAATATAATATTAATAAACCATGTCTGTATATCCTTCATTGTTGGGTGGTTTCTGAGCAGCAGCTGCCTGTTGCACCTGCTGAGCATGAATATTACCACCCCGGCGAGAAGCTAGATATTCAAACATGGAAGATGAATGATTTGATAGTGTACGTTCCAGACTACAAGGCATAGGATCCGTCCAAAAAAATCATGATTTAACGCAGAGTCTGAATCCATTCTTCGAGACGGATCTAATCCAAGAAGTTTATCAATCAAATCGCACGCATAAGGATCCTTCACATAAGGCTTTAGCCTTTCTTTTACTCTTCTTTTAGAGCTCTTGGGAAGTTCCATTTTGTTATATAGGTCTAATTTTTCGATTCCCTCCAGACCTCAGGAGTCAAAGCGCCACAAAGTTGAGCAATGAGCGTCAATTGATGTTGTTCCGTATTGCCTTGCATAATAGGAGATCGAGTCCACATTTCCGCCATAATACATCCAGCACCCCAAAGATCAACAGGAGGACCATAGTTCCTTTCACCTAATAAAAGTTCTGGAGGTCTGTACCACAATGTAACAACTCGATTAGTGTAACGATTGGGCTGACCATTTTTATTTATACTAATTGCTCTAGCGAGTCCAAAATCTGCCAATTTTAAAACTCCTTGACGAGTGATAAGAATATTGGCTGCTTTCATATCTCTATGAATAATTTTATTAGCATGAATGTAGAAAAGCCCTTCAAGGATTTGTTGCATCACCTTTTAATTTCACCAAGAGAGAATTGAACTTTCACATTGGATAGGAGACCAGCTAGATCATGCTCACAAAACTCGAAAACAAGGTAGAATGTAGTTTTGTTATGACGGCTGTACTGTTGACATATTTCATAAAGGTTGACAATATTGTCATGCTTTAAAAGTTGGAGAATACGAATTTCCCGGAGGGCTGTGATGGGAAATCCTTCCTTTTCATTTTCCATGAGCACTTTTTTCAGAGCTACAATTTTACTTTTATCTGCTCGAAGTCTCGCTTTAAACACTTCACCAAAAGTTCCTTGACCTATTTTAGTCATTTTTTCATATTTATCCACTTTGGTGCAGTATGGAAAAATACTGTTCTCGATATAACGATCCTTATCAGCGGCAATTATTCCTTTTTGAGATGAATTTGGAATATTCGATCCATTATACTGGACTGTCGTCATCTTTATTCAATCTACTCTGTGTCTAACTGTGTGATGTGATGATAAAACTGGTCAGAATATTAGCTCCTTCTTTCACGACTTTTTAACCCAAACTGATTTAGAAACAAATACAGATATACTACTACTTGACTCGTCGGCTAATTAATTGTGTGTAGCTCATACCTGCAGATGCTACTGTTCCATGTATTAATCCATTAATTAATTGGCAACTATGTTATTACATTCAAGAGTTTGCTCATGATAATTCAACAATAGGGATCTTTCCTTTATTTTTTAAATCCCTTCATTGATTTCACAATTATGTTATACATAGTCAGTCATGAAAATCCAGTTTAGAATGGGCATTTTTTTTTTTTTTTTAAACATGATCATTTGAAGAAAATTTTGGAGGAAAGAAAGACTAATGCTCAAGACGTTATTGCTCAAGATCAGCTGTCCACCTGCATAATCTTTTGGCCGAGGTATATTTTGCCAAATAAAATATGGTTGCAGGTGACAATTTCCTATCATACAATAGTTTGATTCTGTGAATACAGTATAAACTTCAATCAAATTGCACATGATTATAAATTATTTGCAATAAAATTGTATCACAATCAAATCCTTGATGATCAAATTGCTTGCAATGAATTGTTTAACATTCAAATTACCCACAATCATTTTACCTGACAATCAACATAAAATGGCCACTCTATTAAAATTTTATAGATCGTCCGGGTATATTGCAGAGGTGTTTGCTTCATCGAGCATTTTTGCAAAATGCCGGATTTTTCTCATTGCCCGTGACATATATATATATATATATAGGTTGAGGGATGAATAAGAAATGGTATTCGGTCCTTTTGGTAACAAAGTAGCTTAATATAATAAATTATAGAATAGCCATGACGAATCAAATGAGATGAGTTTATCGACACCTGACAACAAAATATTTTTGTGATAGCAAAGTAACGCATTGATGAGAAAGTATCTTTCAAAAACGACTATTTTTAAGAATCAATGATTCAGAGACCTAAATAAACTTTTTTATTATATTTGTAATATGCAAAAAATAAATTAGCAAAGATTGTTGTAATAAAATGATTTTAGTTTATTGTTGGTTCTGATGCAACATGGCTGATCAAAGAGCACTGACTTTATTTAATAACAGTTCTTATCAATGAAAAGGATAAGAGCTAGACCATGCAGAGACCCCAAATTCTATTGAGTTAGACGCTAAACGATGAAAGTGTAAGAATGCTTTGACTAATAGAAAAATTCTGTTTTTATCAATTAACAAATTTGGATTAAAAGGGAAGGAGAAGAACTGGAATCTTGTCCTTATCTGAAGCCTTGTACAGCTTTGAGAATATTGTTGTGCCTCCAACCCTCAGAGTGAGAGAGAAGTCTCCTATATATCTTCATGTACAAATTATAAATACCTAACATGGATTCCCAAAGCTGACGGTTAACCTATTGAGTATCCCGTTATTATCCGGACCGTCAAAAAGTCTTGGAACATAATGAACGTTGAACAATTAATTACACCTAGCGGCTTTAAGGAAATTCTAGATATATCTTTTTTTAAAATTGGAACTTGTTTATAACTCCTTAGAGAACATTATTTTATTAATTTGAGCACCATTGGCCTTAATCACGATCTTCACACAACACTGGAACGCTTTGCACAAGTTAACGACGTTATGTTTCGACATTGATCACCACTCTTTCTCAACCGATTGCTTTAGGAACTTAATTCTGTGGTGACATTGTGTGCTGGTTCATCTTTCAATTTGCCACCAGATTCTATAATCAAGGGGATTCAGGACAGGACTCTGCGGCCAGAAGTCCTTCGGCCAGAAATTCCTTTTGTTTTGCAATCCAATCCTGCACGAGTTTTGCCATATTTGTAGGACCCCCTTTCTGTTGAAAGCAATAATCGGCTTTCTTCGATAGCTTTGTGATCTTGCAAACCTAGGGAAGCACTTTTGTTTGCAAAATCATCAAGTAATCCTTGTTAGTCAATCTGTATCCAACAGGGAACAAAATTGGCTTCTTTTTGTGACCTTTAGATGCAACAATGTCGAGAATCATGACTGAGACGTGATGCTGTACACTTCAAGGAGGTTGCAGTTGACTTCTTCAAAACATACAACCCGATCTTATTTTCTATTGTATAAGGAATTCACTCTAAATATCTACTCGTCCGAGAAGAACAAAATTTCGGTTTCCGTGATACCTCAGGTAATTTTATAACTTTTCGCTTATTGAGTGAGCAAGGGTGGTCGGAGAGACTTGCCACCAACTTTTTTTACGGCATTAGACACTGTGGAAAGTCTCAGCGACCTCTTCTTCGCCATGTCCGTCATCGTCATCTTTGGATTTTTCAAAAATTGTTATTGCCGTTTAAGGCTTTAATTTGATTGGCCTTCCGCTTCTATGACAATCACTGATGTCTTCACCATTGTTGACCTTAACCCTTACCCTCCAGACGGTGGTTCTTCAGACATTAAGGGTCTTTACATTATCTGAATTGATAAATCCGGCGCGACTACACGAGCAACTTCATACTTTGTTTGCTCAATTTTTGTTAATATTTATCCTAGAAACTTGATAAATAAGGCCTTCAAAATGTAAACAATCAACTGTTCTTTTTTGCAAAGGAAATTTTTCCATTAAAATTAACATAAATCTTCCAAAACGCAATTAAAGTTCCAAAACTTTTTGACATCACAGTATTGGTCAGTGACTCACATTAACAAAGAGCACCGTTTCTTATGTATGTAAGCCTAGGGAAACACTTTTGTTTGCAAAATCATCAACAAAACATCCTCAAACAAAACTGTTTCAGTTTGGTATTGATCTCTTATGTAGGTACTAGCAGCAAAAACATAAGGGAGCATAGTATAATTTGCTCTCGGATGCCAATCATAAATAATTCATATACATACATACATTTACAATATTTATCTTAAGAGTCTATAAACGCTGGTATGTAAAAATTAATTAACTCTCGCAAGCAATTTGTATATGGCATTTTTTTTCGCAATGTGTGAGTAGAATTGTCTTGAGGGTATCCCCCCAAAAAAAAAAGCAACTTTTGATTTACTAGACAATTTAATATTTAAATTTTTTATTTCAAATTCAAACAATTCCAATTTCATTTATTTTTTCAATTTTTTTTCAAAAAAATTAACTTTCTGTAAATAACTCAATTTTTGAAATTTTGTCTTCAAAACATGTAATATTTGATTTTTTTTTTTAAATGTTATATTTGAAATTTAATTTTTGAAATTTTTTTGAAAAAAATTTAATTTTTTGTGAACAGATGTTGATTTTTGAAAAAATTTCGTAAAAATTTAATTTTTGTCGTTAGCCGTGGATTTTTGAAATTTTTTCCAAAAATTTAATTTTTTGTGTATATAAATATAAAAAAATTGATTTATTTCAAATTTAATTTTTGAAAATTTTTCCTAGAAATTTTAATAATATCTTTTTTTCAAAAAAATCAATAAGAACCACACCCCCAAAAAAAATAATTATAATCCTGCGGACTCCCTGGTGGTGAGCTTATGAAAAACGCATAGTCACACTAAGATTTCTTGGAAGTTATCTTCTATTTTTATCCGACGCCCAATTACTCTGTGCAATGCCGGTACTTCTGCTAGTATAAAATAAATTAGAAAGAGAAACATCCATCATAAGGCTAGACTAATTATTGAGACTGTTAAATATTTAGGATGACCAAACGTCCTATTTTACCCGGACATATCCTCTTTTTACATTCTGTACAGAGCGTTTGGCAACTTTCTTACAAATTAATAAAATGTATAATTTGTTATGGGTTAAGTCGATTTAAAAATCACCCTTTTAACCCGACATTGATAGGTCCCATTTTTGGGAATCAAATATATACATTTGTATTACTTTTTCCGTTTATACCTCTTATAAGATAACATCAAAAAATTTGATGAAAAAATCTTATTTTTAAGGATTGCAAGAAAAGACGCTTGAAGTTATGTCTCAAGATAAGCTAGAATCTTTTTTTTTTTCCGATGTTGTATCTGTTGGATCTCTGCTGTCTTCGGTTAACAAGTTTGTCTCTCATTTAGCTGGCCACATCCGTTTCCTCAGAGATACGGCCAGCTCCTTTGTGTGTGGAGATTATATTGAAAGATAAATACGAATTTTCCCAAAGGAAATACTATTTACTTATATTTCTATGTAGTAAATTGACATAAAATCTCAAAATCTCACTCGAAAACAAGAGCAATTTGTTCAAGTTCAAACTAATTATCAGGCTTAAATGGAAAATGGTGCACGAAATCTCATTATTACAAATCCCGTAACACAGGGGCTCCCAAACTTTTTGTACCCAAGGCACAACACAAAGACAAAATCAGTAACTGAGCGGGAACGCACTCAGGATTTCTTGAGTAGACTAATGCTCTGCTAGTTAAGACTAAAGTCAGAATTAAAGTAACTATCATATTTTTATTATGGCTGTATATGTACCCAATAAACACACTTATTCAAAAAATCCAACAGTTTTAGAGATTTACATGTAGTATAGCTCATGGCTGCAAAATTTTCTTGTATACCGTTAAATATCTATGGTTAATCAACGATAAATGATCTTTGTTTTCCTTTGTAAGTAACTATATCCATTCTTACATAATAATTACTGCAATTCAGATTTCTTCAAAAATAACTATGTACAAGGAGCCAATATTTTTTTAAATCTATAAAAATGTATAATGAAACCATTAGCTGTTGAATAATACAAAATAGGCGTGAGGAATCTGAAGCATAGAATTATAGAGACCTTGAATACTCCAGGCATAATTTTAATTCCCACATGAGTGGAACAAAAGGAGAAATGTGTTGATTAAAGGAAAATAAGAAAAAATACTCTCATTGTTTAATCCTTCAATATGAAAATTATAAAGTATTTTATACTTAAAAAAGATAGCTGGATTAAGAATCAATTTCTACTAATTTAGTCTTGTTTAATCAGAGTTTTAGCAATCAAAA
>NW_027297113.1:0-14956 GCF_016086655.4 Lepeophtheirus salmonis | reverse complement strand
CCGAATCATTTCGAAGGATTTTACTACAGATTGAATTTAATTTTTATTTATTAATATTTGGCTCAGACGATAAAAGATCATTAAATATAATATTAATAAACCATGTCTGTATATCCTTCATTGTTGGGGGTTTCTGAGCAGCAGCTGCCTGTTGCACCTGCTGAGCATGAATATTACCACCCGGCGAGAAGCTAGATATTCAAACATGGAAGATGAATGATTTGATAGTGTACGTTCCAGACTACAAGGCATAGGATCCGTCCAAAAAAAATCATGATTTAACGCAGAGTCTGAATCCATTCTTTTAGACGGATCTAATCCAAGAAGTTTATCAATCAAATCGCACGCATAAGGATCCTTGACATAAGGCTTTAGCCTTTCTTTTACTCTTCTTTTTAGAGCTCTTGGGAAGTTCCATTTTGTTATATAGGTCTAATTTTCGATTCCCCTCCAGACCTCAGGAGTCAAAGCGCCACAAAGTTGAGCAATGAGCGTCAGTGATGTTGTTCCGTATTGCCTTGCATAATAGGAGATCGAGTCCACATTTCCGCCATAATACATCCAGCACCCCAAAGATCAACAGGAGGACCATAGTTCCTTTCACCTAATAAAAGTTCTGGAGGTCTGTACCACAATGTAACAACTCGATTAGTGTAACGATTGGGCTGACCATTTTTATTTATACTAATTGCTCTAGCGAGTCCAAAATCTGCCAATTTCAAAACTCCTTGACGAGTGATAAGAATATTGGCTGCTTTCATATCTCTATGAATAATTTTATTAGCATGAATGTAGAAAAGCCCTTCAAGGATTTGTTGCATCACCTTTTTAATTTCACCAAGAGAGAATTGAACTTTCACATTGGATAGGAGACCAGCTAGATCATGCTCACAAAACTCGAAAACAAGGTAGAATGTAGTTTTGTTATGACGGCTGTACTGTTGACATATTTCATAAAGGTTGACAATATTGTCATGCTTTAAAAGTTGGAGAATACGAATTTCCCGGAGGGCCGTGATGGGAAATCCTTCCTTTTCATTTTCCATGAGCACTTTTTTCAGAGCTACAATTTTACTTTTATCTGCTCGAAGTCTCGCTTTAAACACTTCGCCAAAAGTTCCTTGACCTATTTTAGTCATTTTTCATATTTATCCACTTTGGTGCAGTATGGAAAAATACTGTTCTCGATATAACGATCCTTATCAGCGGCAATTATTCCTTTTGAGATGAATTTGGAATATTCGATCCATTATACTGGACTGTCGTCATCTTTATTCAATCTACTCTGTGTCTAACTGTGTGATGTGATGATAAAACTGGTCGGAATATTAGCTCCTTCTTTCACGACTTTTTAACCCAAACTGATTTAGAAACAAATACAGATATACTACTACTTGACTGGTCGGCTAATTAATTGTGTGTAGCTCATACCTGCAGATGCTACTGTTCCATGTATTAATCCATTAATTAATTGGCAACTATGTTATTACATTCAAGAGTTTGCTCATGATAATTCAACAATAGGGATCTTTTTTTTCCTTTATTTTTAAATCCCTTCATTGATTTCACAATTATGTTATACATAGTCAGTCATGAAAATCCAGTTTAGAATGGGCATTTTTTTTTTTTTTAAACATGATCATTTGAAGAAAATTTTGGAGGAAAGAAAGACTAATGCTCAAGACGTTATTGCTCAAGATCAGCTGTTCACCTGCATAATCTTTTGGCCGAGGTATATTTTGCAAAATAAAATATGGTTGCAGGTGACAATTTCCTATCATACAATAGTTTGATTCTTTGAATACAGTATAAACTTCAATCAAATTGCACATGATTATAATTATTTGCAATAAAATTGTATCACAATCAAATCCTTGATGATCAAATTGCTTGCAATGAATTGTTTAACATTCAAATTACCCACTATCATTTTACCTGACAATGTAAATCAACATAAAATGGTCTCTTTATTAAAATTTTATAGATCGTCCGGGTATATTGCAGAGGTGTTTGCTTCATCGAGCATTTTTGCAAAATGCCGGATTTTTCTCATTGCCCGTGACATATATATATATATGTATATAGGTTGAGGGATGAATAAGAAATGGTATTCGGTCCTTTTGGTAACGAAGTAGCTTAATATAATAAATTATAGAATAGCCACGACGAATCAAATGAGATGAGTTTATCGACACCTGACAGCAAAATATTTTTGTGATAGCAAAGTAACGCATTGATGAGAAAGTATCTTTCAAAAACGACTATTTTTAAGAATCAATGATTCAAAGACCTTAAATATCCTATGTACCTATATTAGCAAAAATAAATAGATTGTTGTAATAAAATGATTTTAGTTTATTGTTGGTTCTGATGCAACATGGCTGATCAAAGAGCACTGACTTTATTTAATAACAGTTGTTATCAATGAAAAGGATAAGAGCTAGACCATGCAGAGACCCCAAATTCTATTGAGTTAGACGCTAAACGATGAAAGTGTAAGAATGATTTGACTAATAGAAAAATTCCGTTTTTATCAATTAACAAATTTGAATTTGGATTAAAAAGGAAGGAGAAGAACTGGAATCTTGTCCTTATCTGAAGCCGTATACAGCTTTGAGAATATTGTTTGCCTCCAACCCTCAGAGTGAGAGAGTCTCCTATATATCTTCATGTACAAATTATAAATACCTAACATGGATTCCCAAAGCTGACGGTTAACCTATTGAGTATCACGTTATTATCCGGACAGTCAAAAAGTCTTCGAACATAATGAACGTTGAACAATTAATTACACGTAGCGGCTTTAGAGGAAATTCTAGGGATATCTTTTTGTAAAATTGGAACTTGTTTATAACTCCTTAGAGAACATTATTTTATTAATTTGAGCACCTTTGGCCTTAATCACGATCTCCACGCAACACTGGAACGCTTTGCTCAAGTTAACGACGTTATGTTTCGACATTGATCACCACTCTTTCTCAACCGATTGCTTTAGGAACTTAATTCTGTGGTGACATTGTGTGCTGGTTCATCTTTCAATTTGCCACCAGATTCTATAATAAAGGGGATTCAGGACAGGACTCTGCGATGGCCAGAAATTCCTTTTGTTTTGCAATCCAATCCTGCACGAGTTTTGCCATATTTGTAGGACCCCCTTTCTGTTGAAAGCAATAATCGGCTTTCTTCGATAGCTTTGTGATCTTGCAAACCTAGGGAAGCACTTTTGTTGGCAAAATCATCAAGTAATCCTTGTTAGTCAATCTGTATGCAACAGGGAACAAAATTGGCTTCTTTTTGTGACCTTTAGATGCAACAATGTCGGGAATCATGACTGAAACGTGATGCTGTACACTTCAAGGAGGTTGCAGTTGACTTCTTCAAAACATACAACCCGTTCTTTTTACCTATTGTATAAAATCTAAATATCTACTCGTTCGTTTCCGTGATACCTCAGGTAATTTTATAAGTTTTCGCTTATTGAGTGAGCAAGGGTGGTTCAAAATATCGGAGAGACTTGCCACCAACTTTTTTTACGGCATTAGACACTGTGGAAAGTCTCAGCGACCGCTTCTTCGCCATGTCCGTCATCGTCATCTTTGGATTTTTCAAAAATTGTTATTGCCGTTTAAGGCTTTAATTTGATCGGCCTTCCGCTTCTATGACAATCACTGATGTCTTCACCATTGTTGACCTTAACCCTTACCCTCCAGACGGTGGTTCTTCAGACATTAAGGGTCTTTACATTATCTGAATTGATAAATCCGGCGGACTACACGAACAAGTTCTTACTCTTTTTGCTCAAAATTGTTAATATTTATCCTAGAAACTTGATAAATAAGGCCTTCAAAATGTAAACAATCAACTGTTCTTTTTTGCAAAGGAAATTTTTCCATTAAAATTAATATAAATCTTCCAAAACGCAATTAAAGTTCCAAAACTTTTTGATGGCACAGTATTGGTCAGTGACTCACATTAACAAAGAGCACCGTTTCTTATGTATGTAAGCCTAGGGAAACACTTTTGTTTGCAAAATCATCAACAAAACATCATCAAACAAAACCGTTTCAGTTTGTTATTGATCTCTTATGTAGGTATTAGCAGCACACACATAAAGGAGCATAGTATAATTTGCTCTCGGATGCCAATCATAAATAATTCATATACATACATACATTTACAATATTTATCTTAAGAGTCTATAAACGCTGGTATGTAAAAATTAATTAACTCTCGCAAGCAATTTGTATATGGCATTTTTTCGCAATGTGTGAGTAGAAACTTTGTCTGTAGGGGTGGTATCCCCCCAAAAAAAAGCAACTTTTGATTTACTAGACAATTTAATATTTGAATTTTTTTTTCAAATTCAAACATTTTAAATTTCATTTATTTTTTCAATTTTTTTTTTTCAAAAAAATTAACTTTCTGTAAATAACTCAGGATTTTGAAATTTTGTCTTCAAAACAATAATATATGATTTTTTTTTTAAATGTTATTATTGAAATTTAATTTTTGAAATTTTTTCCAAAAAATTATTTTTTGTTAACAGATGTTGATTTTTGAAAAAATTTCGTAAAAATTTAATTTTTGTCGTTAGCCGTGGATTTTTGAAATTTTTTTCCAAAAATTTAATTTTTTGTGTATAGATATAATTTTTTTAAAAATAAAAAAATATATAATTTATGAAAAAAATTATATTTCAAATTTTTTTTGAAAATTTTTTCCCTAAAATTTTAATAATATCTTTTTTTTCAAATAAAAAAAAATAATAACCCCACCCCCAAAAAAAAAATAATTATAATCCTGCGGACTCCCTGGTGAGTGAGCTTATGAAAAACGTAGTCACACTAAGGATTTCTTGGGAAGTTATCTTTTATTTTTATCCGACGCCCAATTACTCTGTGCAATGCCGGTACTTCTGCTAGTATAAAATAAATTAGAAAGAGAAACATCCATCATAAGGCTAGACTAATTATTGAGACTGTTAAATATTTAGGATGACCAAAGGTCCTATTTTACCCGGACATATCCTCTTTTTACATTCTGTACAGAGCGTTTGGCAACTTTCTTACAAATTAATAAAATGTATAGTTTGTTATGGGTTAAGTCGATTTAAAAATCACCCTTTAACCCGACATTGATAGGTCCCATTTTTGGGAATCAAATATATACATTTGTATTACTTTTTTCCGTTTATACCTCTTATAAGATAACATCAAAAAATTTGATAAAAAAATCTTATTTTTAAGTTTCTCAAGATAAGCAGATGATCTGTTGGATCTCTGCTGTCTTCAACAAGTTTGTCTCTCTTTAGCTGGCCACATCCGTTTCCTCAGAGATACGGCCAGCTTATATTGAAAGATAAATACGAATTTTCCCAAAGGAAATACTATTTACTTATATTTCTATGTAGTAAATTGACATAAAATCTCAAAATCTCACTCGAAAACAAGAGCAATTTGTTCAAGTTCAAACTAATTATCAGGCTTAAATGGAAAATGGTGCACGAAATATCATTATTACAAATCCCGTAACACAGGGGCTCCCAAACTTTTTGTACCCAAGGCACAACACAAAGACAAAATCAGTAACTGAGCGGGAACGCACTCAGGATTTCTTGAGTAGACTAATGCTCTGCTAGTTAAGACTAAAGTCAGAATTAAAGTAACTATCATATTTTTTATTATGGCTGTATATGTACCCAATAAACACACTTATTCAAAAAATCCAACAGTTTTAGAGATTTACATGTAGTATAGCTCATGGCTGCAAAATTTTCTTGTATACCGTTAAATATCTATGGTTAATCAACGATAACTGATCTTTGTTTTTTCCTTTGTAAGTAACTATATCCATTCTTACATAATAATTACTGCAATTCCAGATTTCTTCAAAAATAACTATGTACAAGGAGCCAATATTTTTTTTAAATCTATAAAAATGTATAATGAAACCATTAGCTGTTGAATAATACAAAAATAGGCGTGAGGAATCTGATGCATAGAATTATAGAGACCTTGAATACCCAGGCATAATTTTCAATTCCCACATGAGTGGAACAAAAAAGGAGAAATGTGTTGATTAAAGGAAAATAAGAGAAATACTCTCATTGTTTAATCCTTCAATATGAAAAATTATAAAGTATTTTATACTTAAAAAGATAGCTGGATTAAGAATCAATTTCTACTAATTTAGTCTTGTTTAATCAGAGTTTTATCAAAAATTTAGTAATCAAAGATCGCTTAATCAAAAAAATGTTCAGCTCTTTGCTAATTTGATATTAAATATTAATTTGTTAGCAATCTTTTTTGACCTGTGTAAAAATTGATCATTTTTTAGTCTGGTATGAAATGAATTTTTGAAAATTTGGATACTAGTTGGATTGCACAACAGCTTTGATGATATTTTGAGTGAGAAAATCCACCCGGAAAACTCCCACTTCCTTTTTGTAGGGAGGGCTATGCATATGACTACATGTTCGGATATGTGAGGAAGCCGGATTCCGACAACAGCTAAGAAAAAGAAATTGACGCAAAATTACTGCTAAATAATCCCTCTTGACTATTGCAATAAGGAGGAATACTTTTAGTATTAAATTTTTCCTAACTCTGATTGGATGTTGTGCAATTTAGCTTGAATCTGTTAGGGGTCATGGGTCAAGGCTCCCATGTACTACACATCCTATTTTGAAGAGCTAAAAAAAATATTAAGTGAATTGAATAGAAATCCTTGAAACCTATTTGTTTTTCATCAAAGCTGATTTGTCATTTTAATGGAAATTATCAACAATCTTAAAAAAGAAGGAATATTTATTTTTAATTCTCCAAATATACTTTCTGTAACTGAAAAAAATAAAAAATCAACAATTTTTGGGGAAAAAGTAGGAATATTTCATTGAAAAATAATTCTTTTTTTATTCAAAGAAATCCTGATCTTCCATTTATACAAAGGGTTGAACGTATACACAGCGTTCGTGATGATGAGTATAGTAAGACTCTTGAAGGTCTCACCAACATCAAATTTGCTCCAACAACTAATTTGGACGTAAAACGGTCTTTAGTTATGTTTAAAACTGCCAATATTGATCAAATGCAAAAATTAATGGAAGAAAATCTTCTAAAATCTTGATTTGTAGATACAATAGAGCCAAAATTGATCAATAAGTAATACAAAAACACTAATTACTTTCAATTATTCTTATAAAACTGTATTTTTCTTTAAATACAAACTATTCAATTTTGAAATTTTTAGTGCTCATTTTGGTCAAACGCTCAGAAATCCTAAGTCCACTTAATAGTGTCACAGTGAATTAAAGTCAAATACCGATATATGGACGTACATATATAATTGAAAATTAAACTTGAGTGTTTTGTTGGAAAAAATGTCTGGATTTGACTTTAATTCAATGCAAATATAATAAGGTTAACTTAACCAAATAGAAAAGACTCTACTGCCCATTTTGTCACTAACATCCAACCTGATAAACAACATCCTTGAAATCTCGTTAAACTCATAAAAAGCTAATATAATATAATAAGGGATAACAAAACTTTTGTTTTGATATTGCTATAAAAAAAAAAGGCAGATGGATAATTTTCAATAATTTATATTTTATTTGAAAGCCTCGACATTTCGGTTAATAATAAACATTTATATGACCCCGTCGCTGGCTTTACAGTAGCCCATTCTGTTGACCCAATTTTTCAATCAATTTTCGATTGTGTTAACTTCAATAGCTGCAATGGCGACTCCCATTACGTGTTTCAAATCGTCAATCGTCTTTGGATTGGTGTAACATTTATCCTTGACGGTTCCCCCAAAAAAATAGTCCAACGGAGTCAAATCGCAGCTACGAGGTGGTAGTTGACGTTGCCGTTTCGGCTTAATGCGATTTAAAAAGTGTGCAAAAGATCCACTGTAACGTTTAAATCAAACTCTCCATTTTGGAAGTAAGTCTTCAATTTCCCAATTTTTTCGAGAGTAAACTTAAAACCATTTTGTAAACCGGAGACCTTTTACAAAATATTAGCACAATGAAAATCAAGATCATTCAAATTAACAGGAAGTACAAAGTAACGCTAATTAATTAATCAATCTACCATTTATTTTGTGACATAGACAAAAATTTAAGGACTAAAAGAGTTGTGAAACAAAAGTAGATTAAAATAATATCAAAAAAGCTTTGAGCTAACTTTAGATATTAAACGAGTTCAACGTTATCCACATAAATACATATATTTCATTTTTTTATAAAGAAAGAAAAGGCTATATATATGCACTGAATATAAAATAATCTTCAGGCAAAATCCTGAAAAGGAGACAATCCCAATTTATTTATTTACTTTGCATATAAAAGTTGAAAAATATCGTCAAACTCATACTTTTTGTTGGAAAAATGTGCTGGAAAATAGATCATCTTTCAATTTTACCAAACAAACACATTAAAGATGTAATCAAATAGAAAAGACTTACGATCTGACCATCGTTGTTTACTTATTCAAATGAGAAACCATTTCAAGGAAATCTAGCACTAGAGGTCTTTAAAAGTTTTTGGAATATTTACAATGGAGGAGATTGACCAATTGAAACTAATTGTTTTGATGCAATGTATTAAAAAAAACCTCAGTGGATAATTTTCAAAAATTTATTCAATTTGAAAGATTAAACATGGTTGAGGGCTTTTCAATACAAGAAATTATAAGTTCTTTACAAAAAAATGCTAAATTAAATGAAGCCCTTTCATCAAATGGTTTCTTTAAAATATACAGAGCTGCAATTTACAAAAATGACTCCATAATTTAATAAGCAGGGAATCATCAATCGTCTCTGGATAGGTTGGTGTAACATTTTCATCCTTGACAGGTCCCCCACAAAAAATTGTCCAACAGAGTCAAATCGCAGCTACGAGGTGGCCAGTTGACGTTGCCGTTTCGGCTTATGATGCGATTGTCGTAGAAAGTGTGCAAAAGATCCACTGTAACGTTGGCTGTGGGGCACGTAGCACTATCCTGTTAGACTCTCCATTTTGGAAGTAAGTCTTCAGTATTTCCCAATTTTCTTCGAGAGTAAACTTAAAATGAATTTTGCGTCTGAAGGGCATTCAAAGTATTAAAAACCGTTTTTGTTCGAGCACAAATCGTGGATCACTTTGCTTAGCTGCTCCTGGACCTTCATTTGTAAGACTGAGCGTAAAAATTATGCAGTAAATATTGTGTATAAATGGTTTGGCTGACAGGACAACAAAACAGTTATATGAAAAAATCCCGCATCAAGAATGTACAGGTAAAACAAAATTGTTTCAATTCTTCTTCCCACCTCTGTATCTCCTATGTAGCTCAAAATATTACTCTTGCTTGACGAAAAAGTTCTCAGTATTGGTTTTTCCACTGACTTCGCTTCGGATCGACATATCTCCTTGCTTCCAAAAAAAAAGATACTAGATATCTTATAAGACCTCTTGTTGTGCAAAATTTCTTGCACAATTTTTTTTGGTTTTTTGTATAAACAAAGTTTCAACGAAAATATTACATGGATCACAAACTGGTTATTTTAAAAACAAGATCATGGACAGTCTCCTTCTTACGCTTCAGACTCTTGTCGAGTCTAACACTGAACTAACAGTCTGAGTTTGAATCAACACACATTCGTTGGTTCATTGTTTTTTCTAACTGCAAGTAGTCACAGTATTATAAAATATTTGTTGTTAAAAAAGATCCCTCATTTTTAATGGATTTTCTATAAAAATCTTTATTTTTTTCCATTAAAGTTTATCTCCTTACAAGACTAGGGAATCAACAGCTCACAACAAAATACATACAGTATTTTTGGGTTACTGAGGTAGCGTCGTGATCAGTTTTTTAAACGTTGATTGATTGTATTCAAATAGTATCTCTTTAAACAACGAAACAATTTCCAAGAATTATTATAATTCTATAGTTTGGAAGAAACAGCATCTCGTCGTTGAATTTATTGTATCTCGAAACCTTTCCACTCCAAAGATACGGAAAAAAGGACCAAAATGAGTTGATAGCTTTTGGGCCATTCTTCCAAAATACCGAAACATAATTTTTGTATCAGAACAGTTACAACATTTTTTTACATAAAATTTGATGCAAATTCTTCGATCCATGTTTTTCAATAGCAAAAAATCGCCGAACACGAAAAATACTTCTAACCTTTATGCCTCTCACAAACAAACTAACTATATGATATAGCTGAAACATTTAATATATGTTTGTGGTGTGTGTGTTGACACAGAAAATAAACAAATTAAGCATAACCATTGTACGTTGCCCACCAAATTTGAAAATCCACCTTATTTTTGAACTTTACATCAAATTTTCTAAAAAAAAGGAAATGAATTGCTGCAAGACATTTGAAATTTGGATAGTGGCATACAGTAAAACTGTTCTGATTTTAAAAATGTTTACAAGTGGTACAATCTCTACCAAGACACCCAGGAAGATGCCAATGACGAGCCTTGCTCTGGACACCCAAGAACATCAGCAACAGATGAAAACGTTGAAGCAGTGAAGAATTATTTTTGAAACACGTCGAATCACAATAGGATAAGTTTCTGAGGATATTGACATATCGATTGGCTTGTACCGTCAAATTTTTTTCAAACGTTTTGGGCATGAGACGAGTGTCGTTGAAGTTTGTTCTGAAACTTTTTTCACATTCTATTTGTTCATTATTGAAGTGTGAAAAAAAAATGGAAGAATAAATTTTTGTGGGAACCATAAAATAGGATTAAGACTTGCTAGTTTGAATTTATAAATGTTTGCTGATAGGGTATTAATTCCCTGATAATAAGGCACTTCTGTAAATACCAGTGATTATAATTACAGAAGAGGAACCTTTGCTGTAAACTCTACTTTTTTAAAGATTCAGGCTCCCTTGATTTAAAAAAAATCAGCTTTTTAATCAACCAGTCGAATTAGATCGGAAGTGAGGATCCAAAAATAATCTATGACATTAGTTAAACAATTTTAAACCTTACGCCCTAATTCGTCTAACATTACAGCCCTGGTGATACATTATTAATCTGAGAAAAAACATTTCGAGGCACCAAAAAATTGCCACCTTACATATTTAAATGAATTCCCATGAATTTCTTTGATTTTACACTACATTCGTCATTATGTCTTAAATAAAGTTCAATTTTTATTTAAGTATTTAGTAATAAAAAAATAAATTACTTGGCATGTAGAACATTGAACTCTAATCTAACCTATTTCATACACGACAATTCCATAGTCCAGTGATTTTTAAATGGTGTGCTGTGAGACATTTCATAAAAAGTAATCAATTTATTTAGTAATTGATAATTGTACAGACAAAATTACATCCATAATTTTCAATAGGGCAAGTTACGCATTGTTGTACACATTGAAGAGGTGTTAATGTTCATATACTTTATATAGACATCGTGTGTTATATTTGTGATTTTTTTAAATAAATACATTGATAAATATGTTAACAAGTTTTGTATCAAAATATTTTCCTTAAAATATCAAATAAATAGGTTACTAAAGAACACTATCAAAAAATGCACAAAATTAATAAATTCAGACAAGTTTTTAAATCAAAAAATTTAATTTCGGATCATGTTTCTTAATTTCAGGCACCATGAAATAGCAAAATATAGGAGATAAATATACTTAGGATTGCAAATGCTGTTTGAATATTTATCTCTTGGATGGATAAAATTCAAAATACAACGTCCCTACTCTTGTACACAAGGGAATCCTTGATTATTTGGCAATCCTTGAGATGAATCACCACTCCTCCTTTTGTCGTATTAAACACACTCCCAACAAAATAACAATTATTTTATGCACAAGAACAGCATATGCTCAACTTAGTACAGTTTGATCCCCTGATTCGAATTATGGTCTTTTTATCTCTCTCATAGCCTCGTGGCCTTCAGAAAAGGCCATCAATTGTTTGTTATTTTTAAGATTCAAAGCTGTTTTACGCCCTCATTGTTAAAGATAAGGCTAAATTATGTTAATATATTTTAAAGCTGAATGTTAAATAATTTTAAAACAATTATTAAAATGGCTGCATCATACTTTTAACTCAAATTATCTCTGTTTAAATTGGAAAATAGGTACTCTTTATTCAGAGGCACATAGCTACAAGACGAATAGATTCAAAAACTTTAAAAAATATCCCATTGGATAGCTGAAAATATAAACTTTGATTTAAAAAATGAGACTCTTCAAAAACGCTCTTTATCGTAGTCAATTTGAGATAAGGCCGAGACAATATTTCATATAGCTCATTTTTGAATTGATTTCATAAAAAAAGTCCATAAATATTCGTATGCCCCAACTACAAAAAATAGAAACAAAGAGAGAGAAAAAGAAAAAGGGAGAAAAGAAAAGATATATTTTACAATTTGTTATAACATTAAGCCTCATGTCTCAAATGATATAAAATTATTATTTCAAGCTTCTTGGACACAAGATGACTCATTGCCTATTAGTGAGTGGGGGATTCCAAAAAACGGACATGCAAGTGAGTCTCCGAGCAAAAAAAAATTTTTTTTTCTCTTTCTTTGTTTTCTGGCTCTTTTCTTCTTCTCTGTCTTTGTTTCTATCTTTTCACTTCTAGCTCCCCATATGAATACTTGCATTATTATGAGATCAATCTAAAAATGAGTTTTTCCTTCATATATTGTCGGGGTCTTATCCTTAATTTACAACGATGTAGAGCTTATTTGGAGAGGCTCTTTTTTTTAAATCAAAGTTCATACTTTCAGCTATCAAATTCAATACATTTAAGCTTTTGAATCTATTTTTTCCGAAGCTATGAGCATCTGAACAAAAAGCACCTATTTTCCACATTAAACAAAGATAATTCAAGTTAAAAGTATGATGCTTACATTTTAAAAATGATTTTAGAATTTTTTAGCATTCAGCTTTAAAATATATTAATACTATTTATCCCTATCTTCAAGACCCAGGGCTTAAAACAGCTTTGAACATTAAAAATAACAAATAATGTTTGGCCTTTTCTGAAGGCCATAAGGTTATGAGAAAAAAATAAATCCGTATTCGTAATCAGGGGATCAAATTCTATTAAATAGAGTATATACTGTTTTTGTACCATTTTGCTGTTGGAAAGTGTAATTAATATAATTAATAAAAGGTCATGTCTGTATGAATTTCTCAATTCTTTGGTTCATATTATCAGTCAGCGGTTATTTTGGATCAAATGGATTTATTTTAAAAGCAAGATCATGGACAGTCTCCTTCTTACGCTTCAGACTCTTGTCGAGTCTAACACTGAACTAACAGTCTGAGTTTGAATAAGTTGGTTCATTGTTTTTTCTACATTCACAGTATTATAAAATATTTGTTGTTAAAAAGATCCCTTATTTTAATGGATTTTCTATAAAAAATCTTTATTTTTTCTACAGTTTATCTCTTTGCAAGACTAGGGAATCCACAGCTCACAACAAAATACATACGGTATTTTTGGGTTAAGATAGCGTCGTGATTTTTTAAACGTTGATTGATTGTATTCAAAAGTATCTCTTTAAACAACAAAACAATTTCCATTATTATAATTCTATAGTTTGGAAGAAACGGCATCGTCGTTGAATTTATTGTATCTCGAGACCTTCCATCAAAGATACGGAAAAGGACCAAAATGAGTTGATAGCTTTTGGGCCATTCTTCCAAAATACCGAAACATAATTTTTGTATCAGAACAGTTACAACATTTTTTATACATAAAATTTGATACAAATTCTTCGATCCATGTTTTTCAATAGCAAAAATCATGAACACGAAAATACTTCTAACCTTTATGCCTCTCACAAACAAACTAACTATAATATAGCTGAAACATTTAATATATGTTTGTGGTGTGTGTGTTGTCATAGAAAATAAACAAATCGAGCATAACCATTGTACGTTGCCCGCCAAATTTGAAAATCCACCTTATTTTTGAACTTTACATCAAATTTTCTATAAAAAAGACAATGAATTGCTGCAAGACATTTGAAATTTGATAGTGGCATACAGTAAAACTGTTCTGATATAAAAAATGTTTACAAGTGGTAAAATCTCTACCAAGACACCCAGGAAGATGCCAATGACGAGCCTTGCTCTGGACACCCAAGAACATCAGCAACAGATGAAAACGTTGAAGCAGTGAAGAATTATTTTTTGAAACACGTCGAATCACAATAAGATAAGTTTTGAGGATAGTGACATAACGATTGGCGTGTACCGTCAAATTTTTTTAAACGTTTTGGGCATGAGACGAGTGTTTTTTGTTCCGAAACACACTCTTTTGTTCATTATTGAAGTGTGAAAAAAAATGGAAGAATAAATTTTTGTGGCAACGATAAAATAGATTAAGACTTGATAGTTTGAATTTATAAATGTTTGCTGATAGGGTATTGAATTCCTGATAATAAGGCACTTCTGTAAATACCAACGATTATAATTACAGAAGGAACCTTTGCTGTAAACTCTGCTATTTTAAAGATTTAGGCTCACTTGATTTTAAAAAAATCAGCTTTTAATCAACCGGTCGAATCAGATCGGAAGTGAGGATCAAAAATAATCTATGACATTATTCAATAATTTCGTGACCTTATTTATAACGCCCTACTTGGACCTAACATCACTGCCCTGGTGATACATAATCTGAGACCAATCGCATCAGGAGAGCAAAAATTATCTACCTTACATATTTACAAGCATCACCATGAATGTGTTTGATTTTACACTACATTCATCATCTTGTCTCAAGTAAAATTAAAATTTTAATAAATATTTAACAATTAAAATAAGAAGTGAATGGGTATTTAGAAAATTTCACTCTAACCTAAGCAGGAATAATTATTTTATACACGACCATTTCATAGTCTATTGATTTGCAAATTGTGTGCTGCGAGATATTTTTTAGAAATTAATCAATTGTACACACAAAATTA
>NW_027297112.1:0-17715 GCF_016086655.4 Lepeophtheirus salmonis | reverse complement strand
GAGGGATATTGCGAGGAATACCACTTCTATTAGAAATGTATAGCCTCATCATTATTATTTTGATGATTTTTCCTAGTAAAATACTTTTAAAAACTCTTCATTTTGTAGGAAAACACTTGAAGAGAGATATTAAATTTAGAATAAACAAAGACCCATATTGGAAACGTGTGAGCGCAGTGTCCTGTCCTGCTTACAGGAGTCCTTGATTTTGCAAACTAGAATGGAGTCTCTCGTGAGATTTTTTATCATTAATTTTATAAATACAATATATATTTCAATGAAAATACACTAGATTAGGGATGCCCAATCGTTTAATATAAAGAGATGCATTGTCACTTGAAATATTCTAATGGGCCGCAGAACCTATTAATTTAAATTTCATGAAAAATGGCTACATAAAACAAAACTATTAAATACAAATTCATTTCAATTTTAGGGCAAATATAAAATAAGGCCAAATCTAATTTTAATGGACACACGGCTTGTAAGAGCAAATCTGGCAACCCTGTTAGAGTCTCAGAAATTACGAGATGACGTCGAATATTTTTCAATGATTGTGTATATTATGTGGGTGTTCTACGTGTTTTGATGATGTTGCTAAAATTTGGCTAAAAAACTACTTTAGCCAAAATGAGTAGTGGGCAGCACGTAAACAATAGACAGGCTAAAAAGCAACCCAAAGATCTACAGGCTCAACATCGCAGCACTAGATTATCAAATTATTTGCAATTAAGTTGTATCTTAATCCAATCCATAATTATCAAATTTCTTAGAATGATTTGTTTTAATCATCAAATTACCCACAATCATTTTACTTTACTATGTAAATTAACGTAAAATTACCACTCTATTGAAATTGTTAATAATGCTTGGGCGTTTTTCACATTGCCCGCTCTAATGGACATTTTACAAAAATGACCCATTTTCTTCATTTGCTTGTAACATAAATACAGATGATAAAAGAAAATAAATCTAACTATATTTTAGTAAATAATGAAATTTCTATATAATATTTTCTCAATCTCAATAAATTTAATATTAAAAAAAATTAAAATCAAAACAGTATTGTTGCTAAACCAATTACTTTTTTGGGAATTAAAAACTAATTAATAGACTTCAATTTTACACATTTAACTTAAAAGAAAAATCAAATTTCATTTATTTCCAAACAAAATCCTTAAAAAGGTATTTACTAGTATTGAGACGGTGCAAGTGCGAATTTTCTTTCGGTTCGGACTTCATTAATTTTTTTCTAGACCGATTTAGAGCGATGTTTTGGTTTAGACCACAATTTCAGACCTTAAAGCCAAATTAGATCGTTTTTACAGGTCACGGTCGTTTTGTATTTACTCAGCAATCTTGATCACATCCCTCAACCTTTCTTTCTCTAAAAAGAGGAAAATAAATAACTTAAAACCATCTATAACTAGAAAGGAGTGCTAGAGTGCAAAACTCAGCTGAAATGACTTCCCTAAAAACTAACATTTATTTGAATTATGTATCTCAATTTGTTCAAATTTTTTTGGTTGTTTATGCGATTTTAATGTTCAGTGTGACCTTGATATACAAAAAATTTACATTTGAATGTGCTTTTGATTTGCTTCTATCAATATCCATTCAGTAAGGACAGTAAGACTTACATGATATACAAGAATTAAGACAAAATAATCCTTAATAAGAAATGCTCAAATTCCGATATCTACTGGGGTTTGACAAAATAGAAATATATCCGTGTAGACAATCAAACCATGCTATTGTAATTCTTATAAAAGAGTAGAGTCGACTCCTTCATTGGGAATTAGGTTCCAGAATTGTAATCTATTTAACTATAATTAATAATTATTTTATTTGAATTTGTACAAGACGTATTTTAAATATGATGTTAATATTTACTAGCCTACAACGTCATTTTGTATATATCAATTTTTTGAAATTTTTATAAACTCAAATAAAAATAACATTATATGTGTACTCGGAAATTTTGGGTATTTGGGTTTTTTGGCTGTGATACGCTAAAGAACAGACAAATAGTGGAAAGCTACTATTCATGTCACTACACTTATCGTTCTTTTGAAACATAGATGCGGAATTCTTATAAAAAAACGTATAATTTATTTTTATAGAAATTCTGTTTATCTAATTTTTTTATTTCTCACAAAAAGCTGTAATCTGTACTTGATAAATGATATCAAAACAAAAACAGATTTTTATCTAAACAAGTGTATAATTTTAAAATTTAGGGTCGTTGAGCTACTTCAAATATTTTTCAAAAAAGTTCAAAGTTTGCCAATGATATCTATAGACTAAAAGAAACATTTTTAGACCTAAGAACATCATATTTAGATGATTTAAAAAAATAATTTCCACCCCAGATGCTACAGACACACGCCAACAATATTTCATTAATACGACTGCATTTTATTTCTCAGATCCAAATAATAGATTAAGTACAAAGTTCAGAGCGTTTTTTCGCTTTATTTTTGCAATAAAATGAACACATTGCATTATCCGATTTAGATAGTTTCATACAGTTTTCTGACCCCAATCTTCAGTTCCTGGGGCAATGGAATAAGTGCTCACATACGCCGGTCCAACTGGACAATTTCTTGCTATTTTAACGATATTTTTCCACATCCATATTACCAGAATGGAATTATTGCCAATACTAAAGTTTTGCTACTGCGTTTAAGAATGTATTGGGTCCATCATCAGGATAATCTTTTTTTCTCTTATTTTACTTCCATTTTGGAACGCTGTAACACAAAACTGGCTTCACCAAACAAAAAACTGTAAATGACCTTTTTTTAAGGGTATACTTAACCTTTAAGCATACTTGTAGCTTTTTCGATGGAATTCATTAATTGTGAGATATAGCTCACTAAAAAATCTAGCTAAAAGGCTTAGAACTTTATACATAACCTAATAGGTTTATGATGTACATCAGGATCACTATACATAGTACACCCGGTGACTGTTGCTCATACACACAAATAAAACTTTTTTTTTTTTTTAAATAAGATTATTTATTAGGATGTGGGACGTCAATGACAGACATTGGAATCGTACGGAATATGAAGAACATTATCTCACAACCCATAATAAAACGAACATATTTTAATATACAGGCTTCCAACTGAAATGTTTATTATTATTTTATACGCACCGGGAGTAAATTTTTATTAACGTCTCTACCTATAATATATGCAAATACAATTTGCTGAGAATCATATTTTTTAATCAATAATTGCCTTAGGTAAAGCCTTAGTAAAGTATGTAATTTTATTTATATTTTATATCTCCATACGAAATCTTTCCTCTTTAAAGAGAATAGGTACAATAAAAAGGAATATTACTATCCCTAGGTACTTATTATTCCACTCAAATTCTAAATCAAATCCCTTCCTTCGAATGCTTATACAACTTCATATATAAATACATATGTTCCTTGACAAGATACTATAATGTTTTAATTGTGTGTGTATATTTTCAAGACATTAGTTTGAGGAGAAAGAAAGAAAGAAATATAATGGGTCCTTTAGAAAAAATACATTTTTATTCGTATTTTTTTTAAGTGACTATAAAGTGCATTTAATTAAGATATTACTAATCCTATAATATATTTAATTTTCTTCTTATTTCACACTTGAAAAAGATTTCCTCTTATTTTTCCATTGTTCATATCTGTTAATAGTAATGACGTATATATCTTATCTATCCTCTCATGAAAAATTCGTCAATACATAAGGTCTGATAGAAAAAACAACCTATTATTTTATAACATTGAATTCAATTTTTTTTTTGACAAATAAAAAGGTGGGAATAGAAAAATGTAGTGCATAGAAATATTCGCTCCATATTAAAATAATCATAATAGCTAATAATATTAATTAATAATCAATTGCAAATCCTTTTGTAGGCTAGTATAGCGTCAAGTCTCTTTTTGTATTAAAGCACCAGATTGACACATTTATTCACAGAAAGTTTTGCAGGTAACTTTATTGGCTCAAGTTTTCATTCATTAGAATTTTGGGACTTCAACAACGGAAACATATTTAATTTGGTGCTCCAGGATTTTGAATATTAAAAAAAAAAAAGGATCGAAAAATCTATATAGAGAAAACTTTTTTCTTAATTTTTGTAAATTCATCAAAATTTAGCATTTTGCAAAAACAACTATTTTATAAATGTAACAATATTTCAATTTTTTTGTAGAATTTTCCCTTAAATATATTGTTTTCCTCATTTTTTACATGTAAAAGCCGAACTAACAATGCAATATAATATAACTGATATTAAACCAACATAATAAAGAAATACATTTGAGGATCAAATTAGAATGAATTCAAAATGATAAAATAACGGTTTCTTTTTTATCAGAGTAGTATATCACTGTGTTAAATCACTTTACATACAAATTTGCAGTATATTTTATTGTCAGTTGTCTGCTTTTTCCTTATTAATGTCTAAATGATGATTGGTTGAATTCAATTTAGCTCTTGTTAAGCTGTATTCCATAGTTGGGGGAGAATCTGTAGGTTTAGTTTACACTATTTTCTTATTCTATCTCGCAATTGGCGACAGCTGTCATAAATTGTCGATTAAACATAGACTATTTTTCTATAATATAAGTTTTGATATTCCTTAGCACTATGCATGAATAAGCTATAAGGGTTTAAAGGAAAGTGTCGTCTATCATCATTTTTTAGCCTAAAAATGGGAAAATGTTAAGCTCAGAATAAGATACAGAATCAATAAAGACACTTTTATAATAATAAAACCTATTTATGGTGATTGTCTGAATTTGTGAAAAATGCCACTGAACGATATTCGTCCCAAATTACTATAACCTCAAATTTTTGGAAAATCTGACGATCAGATAAAACGAAGATCAATTTTTGGATTCTGTTCTCAAAGACTTAATATATTTTTATATACTGGTTAATTCTTCAATATATTTTTAAATGCATTGACATGAGACTTTAAGATTGTCCCCTAAAATTTGGTGCATCTCTTTATAGACTCTGGGAGCTGGCGTTTGAGCTTCATTAGTAGTAATTTTATACCTTATGATTTTTCTCCTGTGTTATTATACTTTATTTCATAGAATTTTGAAATTTGTACTTACTACATAAGAATAATAAAAAAGAAAAAATATATTGCCAAATTGCATGTAAAGTACATCAGTCAATATACATTTAGAACTGGCTAAGTAATCTAATAAATAACAATGTAGCAGCTTGAGCATTGTGCAGCTGAAGCTCAGAAAAATCATAGTTAAAAGAAAAGAGACAACAGAGTAAATATTTGAGTAAGAGTTTTGTTGTTGTTGTTGGCTACCCTAATTTTTATCGTTTGTTCTTTCATTCTTGAAGAATATTTTGATACTAATTTCCAGATAAAACTCCTCAAAAACAGATAAATTGTATCAAACAATCCCTAACCTCTTGACATATGATTTGGGATAGCTACTACTACTATTTCTCCACTTTGTTAAGAAAAAGTGAACTATTCAAATGAATTCCTACGACTTTTTAAAAATTATCCTTACCAAAATTGTATAACTTTGGATTCTCTTCAGTATAGTCATGTATAAATACTATCTTTCATTTATAAAGCTTATCGTAGCTATAACCTTCACACACTATAGAGATGTCTCATTTTCAAAAATAGGCTCAAAATACTTTAGCTTGTTTCAATCTTTTATATCTCAAAGAATTGATACATATTCATGTAAGTCTATCTTTTCTCTTCATATGGCATAAGGGATATATATGTATTGAAAAAAAAAAATACAGATTTAAATTAAATCAATTATAGACTTGTCACGTTCAGTGTCGTATGAAAAGAGATTGATCATTTCTTGAGAGATTAATAGAAAGTTTGAACCTTTTCTTCAAAAATAGTTAGAAGATATCTTTCAATTAATCACTAATCAAAATGGTGTCTTAAAAGTTCCAACGATTCACATCAGCTAATAGTTAGTAGCAGGACTAAAGTTATAATTTTTGCAGCAAAAATATTAATTTCAAAAGAGTCATTGTAACATCCCTTGCTTCAGGAAATTTGCTTTCATAATCGAATCACGTATCAAATCAAATAATTTCTACTGTTACACATGAACAATATACGTTGTACGTATATTCATCTCTACATGGAATACTGATAAGCAAATCCGTGAACATTCTACATACTATATACTTATTTAATAAGGAATTTAAAGATTTTAAATGCTGGCTCTTAGAGTCTTTACCAACGTTAATTCAACTGATGAGTGATGGGATTTAAAATCGGTAAAATTGTACCATTTTCATCAATAAAAAAATATTTTTTTAGAAAGGATTCTAATCAGTAATCCCTATTTCCTTGTAATTATAACTATACATGGTGCGTCAACATAAAAACTACCTTGTATTTTTACTTCATATATACATACATTCCAATATTTCATTTACATAAGTGAGTTATAGACTTTGACTTCAATTTATTATGATGATTTAAGATCGCCAATAATTTTAGCTATACTTTAGAACCTTCATTTGATTTAAAAGACTAATGTTAGCCCTGATATGTTTTTTCAAATAAAATCCATCAATTACTGTGACGATCAATTTTATCTATTTTAAGTGCAGTTTGAGGCGTACCCAAAGAGTTAATAATATTAGTTTGCTGATAGATATGGGCAATATCAATATAATTCCCACTCGTTTTCAGAATAATCAATATTCTAGCTTGCTTTTGTGCTAAAGGCGACACAATTATTCTTGTATCTAAATTGCTGTACACTATAAAAAACAATTTTGATGGATAAATTGTTCATCTACTGAAATTTATAATTAAATAAATAGAAAGTACACGCATGTTAGAATCAATAGAAAATTGAATTTTTGGAGAGGATTAAATATTCAAGATCAATAATAAAAATTTGGAAATAATATATTTTAAAAATTTGAAGAGATTTATCGTCATTCTTTCTGTCAATATTCTAAAAATAATATAGGCATAATTTTAACTTTAAAATAATGGAACTGATTCCTCTGTAAAGTGAACTGGGATATTATAAGCCCCATATACATAAAAATTATTCTTATTACTTTGAATATACATTTTATAGCCACTACTTTTCAGTTTGCTCCTGAAACATTAAATATAATTACATGTAATTTATTATTTATTTTGAATAATTTCTTACTCAGGATCTATTCATATACTCAACAATTTTTTAATCGAGGTTTTGGAATTAAATTAACACAGCGTTAACTCACCTAACACAAAAATACCCTCATGTATTTTATTGTCAGCTGTCAATTCCCCGTCCAAATAAAGGAAGTAATAATTTTACTTTACTAATGATCTGTTTCAAAGGACAGGAATACAATTTCATGCTGATCTCTTGTCGAATATGTATAATATATTATTGACCAATTGATCTATAACGACATTTGACTATCAAATAGAATACAAATGAATATCTTGGCTTGATGACTAAGCAATATTATAATTAGTCACAGGTAGGTTTGCCCCAAACATGTTCGCCTCGCACTCTTTTGCCTCGAGCGCACTCGCCGTCAAGCTTCTTTGCTGTTATACATGCTTGCCGTGCTACATACTTGCCACTCAGCACTTTCTCCGTCAAAAGTTATATAAGACTATACACGTTTGTTGGAGACGTATCTTCTAGTTATTCAGTATATAATTAAAATTTAGTTGATTCAATGCCCTTACGGAAAATGGCTTCATTAATAGAAAGTACTCGTGGAGGCTAAAATTAGAGGACGAGTTCAACTACATTTATCAAATTGACAAAAAACTTACTGGAAGTGCGATATTAAGAACTGCAATGCAGGAATGCCCACACTTTTAAGTGATAGAGAATTGATCGTTACGAAAGCAGGTGTGATCATTATCATCCTTCTGAATTAGGAAAACTAAAGACCTTAAAAAATATAGTTTAAATGAAGTCATTGGCTCTTAATACATCTCCTTCAATAATAGCAGAAGAAACGTCCGGCTTAGATGATAGTACATTATCACTTCTTCCAAACATGAATAATATCTCCATAAACATAAGGAAATAGCGATCCTAAAGAAATTGTGCGCCTCTAATACCAACTGGCAGATGTGGATATCAAATTCCTTATGAATACTCAATTTTGGAAAATGGCAACAATTTTTTTATATAATAGTGAAAGTAGCAATCCTCGTCGTGTTTTAATATTTTGTTCGCAAGCCGGGTTAGAAGATCTCCAGACAAACACAAATTGGGCTTGTGATGGAACCCTAGTGTATTTTTTCAATTATTTTCCCTACATGTAGTTATTCAGAATACAAGTATACCAAGGCTAATTGCACTCCTCCTTGGAAGGTCCGTAGAGGATTATAAGAACATATTCCGAATATTAAAGGAAATAAACCCCGACCACAATCTCTCCAATCTATTGATAGACTTTGAAAAGTCTATTTTGAACGCTTTCATGGAAATATTTCCACAAACCAACGTAACTGGATGCTTATTTCATTTGTCAAAAAATATTTATCATCATGTAGTGAATTTGGGGATGAGGGAACTGTACTTAAATGATTGCAAAATTAAATCTCTGACTGATTTGGCAATTCTACTAGTTGAGGATGTCCTACAGGCTTTATTCAGCTGGTGGATGATGAAGGATTCCCTCAAAAGCTAGTACTGTATTTCGAAAGCTATTATATAGGTGGAGAAAGAGGCCAAGAGGAGGGGAGAAGAAGACTACATCCACCATTTCCTACAGAACTATGGAATGTTAACCAAAGAACCCGGAATGGATGAGCAGAACTAAAAATAATGTGGAAGACTACCACAATGGCATACAAAGCTCTGTGACAGATGTTCATCCAAACTTATGGAAACCAATTACTAAATTAACAAAGGAAGAAGTAATTACAAGGAAAAAAATAGTTGATGTTGAAAAGGGCGACTTCAGCCAAAGAAGGAAGAAATATATAGAAATTGATAAAAGACTATGCCGTCAATTATTAAATTATAATCCTGTAGATAAAAAAGCCTTTCTTAAAAGAATTATTTATAATTTACATACTTTTCTATAAAATATTAGTGTTGGTTCTTCAAATTTATATATGTGTATAAACATATATCTAATATGTTCTTATATAATTTTATGTCTTTTGTCTATAATAAATAAACTACGTCATAAAAATAAGATATCCATTGATTAAATTATTGTTTAGTTGTCAAAGTTGGAGATATAAGATGGAATCAGGAAATAATTCCGGTGTCGGGTACCAGGGATGCTCTTAAGTTTCCACCTCAATCAGGATCGAGCAGTTTGTGTAGAGTAAATAACTCCTCGTTTGACTCCCCCTTCCCTGAAAGAAAGAAATTTTGTGGTTCCAGCTTGTGAACGATAAAACCCTTTCAATATGTCAGATGGGCAGTACTTCAAAATTAAACTTAAAATAATTTGTTAAAGGGTTTTAATTTTTAAATAAGTGCAAACAGATGATGAGTGACATCCAGAAAATGCAAGTGTCTCACTTTTTCAGTGCAGCTCAAGCAGATGGATCAGAAGTTGCTACATTACCTGAATTGAAAGTATTTTAAACCAGGAAAACAGTCAAAGTAATCTACCAGCATTTTATAAAGTTTAAAAGGCCGGCAAGGATGAATGAGTGCCTCAAAGCTTATAAAACAAAAGTCCATGAGTATTTTTCGATACATGTTAAACGCTAAGTTTTTAAAACATTTGTAAAGTATTAGTGAAGTTTTTCATTATCTTGTGGATGAGTAAGGCATGGCACATTATGTATTAGAATCCAAATGATACACTATTTTCAGTATTTATCAGTAACTATATCTACACGTAAGATATATTACCGTACAAGA
This sequence comes from Lepeophtheirus salmonis, assembly GCF_016086655.4. Classification (NCBI taxonomy): domain Eukaryota; kingdom Metazoa; phylum Arthropoda; class Copepoda; order Siphonostomatoida; family Caligidae; genus Lepeophtheirus; species Lepeophtheirus salmonis. Next base: position 7,838 of record NW_027297112.1, on the reverse strand, counting down.
TCTACAAAGGGTTTATTACATAATAAAAACAACACTATACATAAATAGGTTTATTGACATCAGAAACAAATCAACCGAGGCTGTCGGGTTTGAAGTTGAATTGTGTACTATTCAAAACTCAAACGAAGTCATTTGAAGCCTTAAGAAACCCTTCAAGGATGGGGATGGGCTTGCTTCATCACAGATGGTCTTAGGTCACGCAGTATACAAAATATTCTATTGACACTGAGATTGTTCATTAAGTTTTGGATATCCTCGTTCTTGACGGTCAAACTACGCTGTTTGTCATCATAACCATTACCATGAAAGAGAAATCAGTTCTTGGATCAAATAAGGTAACACTCTGTGAGAGTAAAAGAAAGAAGAATTAAAGCCGGGCCTAGAGATCACCTTAAGATATTCTTGAAATCTGATTGTTGATTCCCCTGGTACCTTCTCTCTCTCAATAGTTCACTGCCTTCTGAAGATTTGAGATAATGATCATCATATATTCACTGATTCTGCAGAGGTCCTCAGAGATTTCATCCTTCTCTGCCGTTCGTTTTTATGTGAGAACTTGTCTTCTACCAGTCGCTAGGCAAAGTTCATCGAAACTCTGTTACTTTGGAGGCCGGTAAACAGAATGGACAAAAACCATCCTTGTATGTATTCTATAATGAGTTCTATCAAATACTTGCTCATTGGGGTCTTATCTACAATCAATTAATAAGAATGTTATTATCTCAACTGAAATAAATAATAACTAATATGAGTAATAACTTAATAAGTAATGTCTAGTTGTAGCATATGAAGCTTTTCCGACTCGTTCTGAATTTCCATAAGATCCGTAGAGACACAGGTCCTTCAAAGTACGTTGATATTTACGTATGAGAGTCATTTTTCCTTCTGTCTAATTCCAGATAGTCTCGTCACTTCCGAATAGTAATATAAATATATTTTGAAATCTTAATGACGTCATTCCCCCTCTCTTTCTCTCTCCTTTTCTCAAGTTCGAATAGTGATGGAACGATAAAAAAAGAAACTTCAAGCTTATTCGTCAAGTCAATTCGTTATTTTATTCCTAAGCTTTGACTTCAATTAAATAGAACTAAGAAGTATTTATTTATCTCTGAAAAATACCAATAACATGTTAATATTTACTGTATAAGATCTATTTTATAATTTTTGACGGCAAAAGTGCTGGGCGGCAAGTATGTAGCACGACAACCATGTTGGAGGCAAGTATGTATGACGGTAAATAAGTTTGCCGGCGAGTGCACTCGAGGCAAAATAGTCCAAGGCGAACGTGGTTAAGGCAACTTCTCCTAGAACCACTTAATTAAATTTATACGCTATACTGGTATACCTAATATTAAGGCAATGATGTATATTTCCTATACTAAAAAATATATTAAAAATTCTCCCTTTTCATAGCTACACACGTATAGTAGGAAAATTAGATGCAAGTCTCCCTTTATACGAGTATAGTCCGATGTTAAGAAATACTACATTGTAAAATATTATGTTAGTGAGGTAAGACCGTTTATCATATTCCTTGTTAGTTTGAAAACATATTATAAGTGATGTTATGCTGAAAGAGAAATTCCTCTTGATCTATAAAGTTGATCTGAATATTGTCTCATCATATTGATACTTTGAGTTGGGAATAGATTAGATAAAGGCATTGGTTATAAAATTAGGTCCTTTTAAATTCAAGGTTTATGGTTTAGTACGTCAGATGAAGTTTCCACCCGAACTATTTTCATATCAGTGACGTCATGCGTCACTTACTACTATGACATTAATGAACTATATTCCCACTCATAAATGACAGCATTAGCTATCGGTTAAATATACATATTTGACGAATGATATTCCTCATATGGAAAATTTACTTTCTCAAGGGATCCTTCTTGAATTTAAAAAGTCCGCATTTTCTAACCAGAGACAAAATTTACCAATTTTTATAAATATATATATTCATATAATAATATGATAATAATCTATCAATTAAGATAATCAACTTGTTAGATCATGCAGGAATCCCTTCAAAAATAGTTTCATTGTATCATTAAGATTTGAAGTAGGGATGTATCGATACCAAATGTTATACTGACTCCAATTTCTGATTATGTATAAAGGAATTTCATAAACAAATAACAAAATTGTTTATTTATTTAATGTTAACTTTTTATTAAATACGACTAGCAAAAAAATGTATATAAATCATAATTAGTTGTTAATAAATCAAAACTTTTAAGAGTTAATTCTTCTCCGTGTTCAGGATTCAATTTTTTTTGGTTGGCTCATATTAGGGAGTTCGACCCCTCCTTTGTTAGATATTTAAAGTCAACCTTGTCTCCTCAAGGCCTCTGATCGAATTTCAACAGCCTCACTGATAATAATAATAAAAGATACTAGTGGCACTAGATAATAAGCTATATTTTACTGTTTCGGCCCACATGAGATCAAAGGCACTTGAACTATCTTTAGTTCTTAATTGAGTTTTATATGTTTGTCCTAGAAATTGAAATATGTATAAACTTGTACTCAAGAAAATACTTTGACAACGTTATGTCTTCAAAGTCATCCGTTCAAACCAACTCGTGTCGTTACGCACTTTTTAAACGACTCTCAATACCATTCAAATGTATGGGGCACTAAAAATGTGATTATTTTTAAATTGTTACAATCAAGTACATTTCCTGTACAAACCTGTACATTTCTATACGTAATCTTTTTATGTATTCCTCCTCCCCCTTTCTTTTTTTTTTTTTTTGAATTTTTATGAACAATGTTGTCTAGTTTAGCTATTTTATTGATTTGTTACCATCATTTCGTCTTCATAAATGAGCCCAAATCAGTGATATAAATAAGTTTGCATAGAAATAATAATGGATAAATATATCTCACAATAAAACAATGATCATATTTATATTATAAAAATAAATTATTCATATTTGGAGTACTTTAGTTAAAGCTAAGATTTCGACGAATATCCTCAAGTGTTTCTACATCTGAAGAAGATTCCTCTTCCATTTTGACATCCTTAGTCTCCTCTTCCATTTGATTTGCTCGCGGTCGTCGTGTTGGAAAAAATACATTTCCCAGACCTTTAGCTTTTGTATTTAAGACCCCGAATGCCCCTCTTACAACCGGGTTGCGCTTTATGTTCCGGATAAAAGGATGTACTCTTCTTCCTCGAATTGGTACAGGAGTTGTAGGGGGGAGAAGAAGAGTCTCTGCCATGATTCTTGATCTGTTTTGTTGATGGTCTAAGAGTGCAATGAGTAGTTTTTCGACGTGCTTTAGAGTAACAGACTCATCTTCTTCCTGTTCTTTGGTCTGGACATCATTTAAATCATTGATTTCTTGAGTTAAATTAGAAGTATTAGGGAGTTCTTCTAATTTCTCAAATCGAATTGGTCGTGTTTTTTTCATTTGAGGTAATGGCAAGGGAGTTGTAACATGAAGAGGGTGAGCTCGATTCCTTATGACAATGTTCAATGGAGTTGTACCTAAGAATTTAATAGCAGGAGTACGTCTTGGAGGAAGAGTAGAAACAATAAGAGAACTTTTCGTTGTATGCAATGTAACAGGTTTTCTAGTTGAGTGAGTATTGAATCCAGAAGGCTTTCCCCTTCTATGCTTCTTCCTTTTTCTTCCTCTTAATCGACTTCCTTTTTTAAAGTAGTAACTATTACCGGGAGTTCTAACCTTTTCAAATGATTTGATAAATGAAGGCTCTTCGTCGTATAGGTCTCCTTCTAGAGAATTCGGCCAAAAATTCGAGGATGGAAGCTCATATGCCTCATTATTGTAATAATGCTCGTAAGGAGGACCGGGTATATGGGCAAAGCTGGGCTCAGATCTAAATTGAGGCCTTAAAGTTGAGACATAAAGGGGGTTGTCTGTAACTGGCAATTTTCTTTGACGATAGCTACAAATATTAAATCAATGATTAATAATCGTTGACACCCAAACACAGAATATTTACTAACTTACCCATGCACTGATTTGCTTTCATCATTGTACATATAGGGATGGGCTCGACGAGGAAGAGATCTAATTAATTGATCCTTGTTATCCATATAAGGAGAATAGTTTTTATTTGAATAATATTCTGATAAAGATGGTTGTTCGTAGTTCCAATAGGAGGTTTTTCTTTTCGGTGAGGGTTTTTTGCCTTTTAAGGGCCTAAAAATGACTTCCTCTGCTTTTGAATCTTCTATATCAATGTTATGTCCTTTTTGACCAAAATTCAATGAGTTGAAATAGGACTTGGGATATCGAACACGTTCAAAGGGAGTAGAAGGAATTGTTCAAAGAAATCCCCTAAGAAGCCATCATCAGCCTCTTGGGCTATGGTTAATTGACGTATTAAAGAAATGAAGAAGAGAAGCAAGATACAATAAATATTGAACATGTTTGATCCATAGAATGATTGCAACAATCAAGTAAATAGTTATATTGAACTTAAACTTCAAAAGAAAAGAGGCTATTAAACATTTGATCCTTTATAATGTTTATTTATTCCACACATATTGATAATAACTTGTGGTTCTCGAACGAAAATTTCAGACTTGACTGAGGATTTTAATATTTAATATCCATATATCATTTCATTTTCCCAAATAAAGTACGAGGGTAGGAAGAAAACCACAGGATTGTTTTCCGATGAATGAAAGAGGGAGAGAGACGGAGAATTGATAAAATATTTCTTAAAAAATAATTAAATACTCTTTGGAGGTAGCATATGGTCAATCAACAAAGAAGACGATGTTTGGACTCCCTTATAAAATAAGTTATGGTGTATTAAAACAAAACACTCGTTACTTGTAGAACACCATGTTTATATATATTTAAAAGTAAATCCCTTAGGTGTCCTCCAGTGATAAAAAAAAAAAGTAAATTATTATCCTTCAAATTGTTTATTAAGAATAATACAAATTAAATACATCCTTGATTTAACCTTGAGAAAAGTTATATCTGACATAAATAGATGATGATGTTAGCTTTACACAAATAAAAACTTATTTTCCTTGAAAGGAAAAAATAATTATCTAACTAACTCATTAATTATATTCTTAAAGGAAAAACATCAATTAATTAAGGTTTCTGCTCTTTTAACATTTCGTAATGGACTTAGAAACATTAGATTTCGAAAAGGAAAATGGCTCAAAATCATATTAGGTGGATGTAAAATTTGAAAAAACTTCTTTCCATTGATTTTAATTTACATAAATATTTATATTGGTAATTATACAAAACTTATAAGCATTTGTATTGAACTTTCTAAGATCTAAGAAAGTAGATTTCATACTTTTGAAAGTGTGTACCACCCAAGGAAATGTTAAGATCCCCATGAACTGCCATTATGACGAAACTGAATAGCTTAATCTATTTATCCAATCACCTCCAATTACCACTTAGGGAGGTGGTGTAATTCAGTGGGAGAACAACTAATTTCAAACAATTAATCACCTATGAATACAAGAAAGAATGGGGGAGATGCTTAATTCAGTGGTATAAGTTAAAACCCCGACGACCTATTAAATAATGAGGAAAGAAAGAAAAAAAGCAGACGCAACAATCGTACTTCTTTTTCTAATTTTTAAACGTATTTTTCAGTACAAAAATGTCCACCCTACAGATCCATACTTTAGTCCATAGTGTGCTCACTAACACAAACAGATTTTTCTGTAAAATTGGGATGTTGCGAAAAAAACATTTTTTTTATCTTTAAAGAGCAAGTATCTGGTAATATATGTGATCATGAACCTTATATTTTGAAAACGGTGTTTTTGAGTATAATAGATATAAATACTAGATAGATACACATTGCTGTAAACAAACTTTTTGCTCCAAAAATTAAAAAGGCACTAATGCGTACGTATGTACATAATTAAATCAATATATTTCGTTGATTTGCTGTATCTTTGCCTAACAAATGATTATAATTGGATTACTTATTTAATTATACGCATCTGCATATATGTACATATAAAAGAATTTACATTATACATATCTTCCCCAGAAACATAATTAATTACATACAACCGTTCATAAATAAGATGTACCTACATTACTACGTCTCATTTTCGGATTATTTTTTTTTCTCTGGATAAACACAGCTTTACTAGGGACTATACAAATTAAATTTTGGAATTAGGATTGAGGGATTTCAAGTCATTTTTTGGCATACTACACACTATTTTCATTTAAAAAATGGAATTTTGGCACTGTACCAAAAATTATTTTTTAGCATTCGGGTTTCTTAATTTAAGGAGTCAAAGAGGTGTGAATTGATTTGCCATTTTTCTTGTTTCATCAAGCATAGCAGCAAAAATGTTAGCCAAGTTGAAACAAAAGAATGAACATTATCCCATAGTAAGCTTTAAAAAAAACAATTTCGACACAAAATAGAACTACTGATAACAAAAACTTCTACATGTGGGAGCAAAACGTCGACAGTTAATTAATGTTAATTTCTCATTAATATAGGAAGGTTTAGTGATTATTTTTTAAAATATAATTCTTTGTGTATAAACAAACTAAAATAAACATTTCGTCATCGGTCGTTATGAGTGAGCCAAATGCCAAAAGGGATTGTATCTCAGATCTCTTAAATGCTGAAGTTGAGGTGGCGAGGATTATGGATATAGGAAGGTCTCCAGAAGGTGGCCAAGATGAAGATGAAGAATGACATCTCCAGGAAAGCAGGAAGTGGAGAGTACAATTTAAAGAGGGTACTTAGTTCTTGTCCATTTTTTGAGAAGGTCATGAAGCTCGATAAGTAAAAAGAAGAAAAGCGATGAAAATCTGGCCAGATTTGAACACAGTGGACTTTGTTGTGTGGGAGACTTTGGAGAGGAGACCAACAGGACATCACAGCCAAACGTGGACTCACTCAAGGCCTCAATAGTGGCTGCATGGGAAAACTTGTCAGATGAGTTTGTCATCAACTCCAGCAAGGTCTTCCGGTGACCTGTAAAGGGTGTTACTGATGTTGGAGGTGCCCCCATTAAAAAATCATATTATTCTACAAAATATAAAAAATGTAACTAAAATTTTACATCATTGATAAGGGTGTTAAAGAAAAGTAAATGTAAGGAATTTTATAGACGATATATCTGCTGGCAGCCATCCTATAGAAACTAGAAATGCTCCTTGCTCGATCTTACGTTTGAATTTCCATAATGGGGAAGAAATAATTAATAATATCTTGTAGGTTACTAAAATTTACTTTTTTTTAAATATATGCTCACTTGGATTTCGATAATTTTCACATCCCCAATCATTTAATACAAGTTAATATTATCCGGTTGATGCTATTGAAAGCTCATTACTCGTAGTAAAGAATTTCTAAGACTCCTTGTCTAAAATAAAAATAAATTGGGTAAACAAAAAAGGAACAGATGAATGGAAAAGAAGTGAACTGAAATTCAGCTTATATGCTAAATATAAGTATTAGGTTGATATGTCTTTCAGAGTTTTAACTAGAGATGTACTGATACCAAAATTTCAGCCATCTTTAATAACGATTCCAATGCCTATTCTTTATAAGGATTATGTATAAAGGAATTATATAAATACCTAAATAACCAAATGATTTATTTTTTTAATGTTCAATTTTTTATTGACAAGAAAAGACTTAAATATATCAATAATAATTATGATTAAAACTAATTATAACTAATTTAAAATTTTAATTAGTTATATAGCACCTACAGGTAAGAGCCCCTCGTCCTTAAACTAGGTTAGTCTATACTATGAATTTGTAGTTGATAATATTGTAGAGAAAACGCGTGCAAGGAGAAAGGGGGGAGGGGGAGAAAGACATATGGTATCATTGTTTA
>NW_027297111.1:31053-63997 GCF_016086655.4 Lepeophtheirus salmonis | reverse complement strand
CTTACCTTCTTAATCAACTTGGGATAGAATGACACCCAAGCCCAACGGTGACGCATCCGTGGCCAATATCAAGGGAAGATATGGATAATAAAACATTTAACACGGAAAATGAGAAATATTATTTTTATTGTTTTAAAGCAAACCTGTTCATCTTTAGACCATGATAATTTCACTGAAGCTGTCGTTGGCTTATGAAGAGGAGCAGCAGTAGAAGAAAGATTTTTAATAAATTGACCATAATATTAGACAAGTCCTAGGAAGGACTTAACTTCATGAGCTGACTTTGGAGTAGGAAAGTCAACGACAAGACGTATTAAATAAGGATCGAATGATCTACCTTTAGAAGATACCTTGTATCCTAAGTAGTTAAGTTCACACAGAAGAAGAATAAACTTGCTCTGCTTCAACTGAGCACCTACGCTGAGAAGACGCCTAAATAAACGCCTTAGAAGTGACTTGTTTTCTGCTCTGTCTCCGTATAAAAAGCAAATCATTAATATATACCTTCACTCCCGGTATGCCTTCAATAAGTTTCTCTTGAGCGCATTGAACGATGACCGGAGCAGAAGAAACAAAGTGAATTATATCGCAGCCATCCTACCGGTGTATTGATAGTTAATAATTTTTTAGACTTGTATTGTTCAACTATAACATCTTTGAAAATTAAGTTTCGAGGAAAATTTGTTCCAGCAAGATCAAAAATAACTCATCTGGATGTGGTAAGGATACAATTGCTTATTTATTACCAAGAGATAGTTTGAGTGTAATCCCCACAAATTCTGACTTTACCATCTGGCTTTAAGAAGGTGACAATAGGTGAGGCCATTCTGAGTTATGAACTTTTTCTAAAGTGCCACGTTTTATAATTTCAGATGATTCACGTACAACTTTCTATCGAAGAGCCAGAGGTACTGGTCGTGGGCTCTTGTACCTAGGCCTAGCATTATCTTTGATATGGACTATAGCTTTAGCATGAGAAACAGTTTGACCTTCAGAGTCCTCAAAAAGAGTAGGAAACTCAGCCATTAAAGAATTTGTCGAACTTTCTCGTAAGGTTGTAGACTTGCAATGACAACGAGAACTACCATTATTAATAGATACTGCTCCGCCTCCAAAAAAATGAATAGATCCTGCATTCCTACGATCCACAGACTTGTGTACCAAAAAAACTTGGAAGAATGTTCACATTGGCACCCAGATCAAGTAAGAACTCGATCCTCCCTCCATCAACACTGAGTTTAGCAAACGCCCGTTTATCCTTCGTGCTTGTTATCACTGTAGAGACATTACCCTGAATTGTATTACTGACGTAGGATTTACAAAAATGAGCAAAGTGATTCATTCGATTACATTTTGTACATTTTTTACCCTACGCTATAAATTTACATTTTAAAAATACATGAACATTACCACAAAATATGCATTTCCCTTCTTTAGGAGTAGACTCTTGTACATTAAAAGGTTATATCGTTCTACTAACTTGTGACTTTGGCCTCGAAATATCTTTAGGTCCCATGTATTCTGATAAGAAAATAGTTTTACTTTTTACTATTTTCTCTCGAGTGATCTTCAGCGGAATGGCTCTTTCTGAAAATCATCTAGTTTGAAAAACTTTCTTTCAAACACAACTTATCTTAATTTATTCGAGTAGGTGTTTCTTAAAATGGCGCTCACAATTGCTTCGTCCTCATAGGACTCTTCCCCCCCCCTCCCTCAATGAAATTGTTATACACTGAGCCTGTGCCCTTAATCGGGTCACGAAATCATCAATAGGCTCACCTTACATTTGATTGAGTTCTGACAAGCGAAATCTCTCAAGGAGTCATTGCTCTACACAGTACTGTATAAGCATTCTATTCTGAAGTTGGGGTTACAGTTAGGGGTTTCCTCCATTGTTGAACATCGGAGCCGGTGCAGTGGAGTAGCAGTGCTGCCTTCTTGTCTGGATCCATTCCACCGAACAAAATCGTAGGTCTTCGTAAAAGTAAGACAAGGCACGCATAATCAAGTAAATAAAGGAGTACATTTATATTTAGGGGTTAAGCGGGTTGAGTACGTAGACTCTACACTTGATCCTCCATTTCAAAAGATGCTCTTATTCAGAACCCCATATTCCACGACGGACGAAAAGATGCAAATTCATCCAAGGAAAACTACTATGCTTCATGAGAGAGTAGTGCCACCTCCTTCATTAGGAAGAATATTCCAGGATTGCAACTGTAATGTATTAGTGTCTCCTTCCCTCTTATTCTCTTATTTCTTGTATCTATGTATATTTGTAAAGTACTGTCTTTACCTTGTTATAAGCATAAATAGCCATTTATTATGTGTATGTATCAGAGTAGTGTTTTGTATTAATAAGATTGTTCCTATTAAACAAGCCTTGTGTTATTCCTCCACGTCTTACCTCTCTTCAATTTTCTTGGTCCTCCTGGATTCCTTTGTATCAATAGTTTGTGTCTCCTCAACCTCGTTAAGACACAACAGCAACAATGAAGAGATCCATTCACAATGAGAAGTATTCAAATATTAGTAATTATTTTATTTGAATTAGTTATGTTAACAAAATATAGCGCGCTCCAAATATTTTGTAAACGAAGGAAGGGGAAATTTTTTTCTTTTAATTTCAATACTAAAATAGTATCATGTATAAAATTCTATAGTTTTATAAATACTTTATTTTGGAAAGTTTGTCAAAATACTAAAATGTTTCAGCTATCCTCAAACGGAATTTAATATAACAAATATTAATCATTTATGCAATATAAAACTCAATTTTTTTGTGTCACGAATAAGGTAACGTTTAAATTGTAAATAAATTATAATATTGATGATTAAATTGTTTTTTTTCAAAAAATATTTTGTCCTATGATGAATGTGCTTCAACTGTTTTAGGAAGTTTGGGAAAATACTAAAATGATTCAACTATCCTTTGACAGAGTTTCATAAAACAAATATTAACCATATATGCGTTATAAAGCTCTAAAAAATTATTGCCAGAAATTAAATAATGTTTAAATTCTACATATATTATCATAATTATGATGGAATAGTAGATAATACTTATTTTCTTAAAATAATTTTGTAGTTAAATGAATGTGTTTTTACTTTTGTTGAATGACTTTTCAACTTTTTAATGTTTTATTGGTATTTTATCACTTATAAAAATATATAATATAAAATATAATTCCACTATCATGTTGAATTTCAAAACTGTACTTCCATCATCATTGTGGAAAATTTGACAAAATATCAAAATGTTTCAATTATCATATTATGACAAAGTTTAATGTGCATGGCATCAACCATTTTTTCCCAGCACTACATTATAAATTCATCGTCATAACATTAATTGTATGCATTTAACTATCCATATCCAAAGTTTTAATATTGTATTTATTAAAATTGTATAAATAAATTAGTAAATAAATTCTTAATTTTAAATGGTACATTATTATATTTTGCTATATTTGTGATATTCCTTTATACATACATAGTTATATATTTATTTCTGTATGAATTAACGGAAGTATTGGATGAAAATTTCCTTAAGTAATATAATTTGTCAAATATTTAAATTTCCTTCGTTGGAAGTGAATAAAATCCATGACTACAGCCAGGAAGCCTATCATGAAGATAATCGTTATTATAATCAGAATGTAAAAGGATTTTTATATAATTTTAAGTGTATTTTATATATATATATATATTTCTCAATGACGCTTGAGATTAGGGATTATCTTTTATTCAAGAATAAAGTAACCTTAGAAAGGTTGTACTACATAATTTTTTATGGGTATAGAACTTATTAGCTACTTTGGTTCATTTAGATGCTTTATGTTGTAGAATGTAGAAAACAAGTTGATCTTTGTTCTTCCTCAGTATCCTTGCGGTAGGGCGCTTGTTGAAGATATTAATATATATTTATGTATGCATGTTAAAGTATACGTTGACACAACGAATAACTAATTATGTTGGTTCATAATTTGCTTATTTTGTTAAAGTGTTTGTTGTATATTGCAGTATAAGTTATAAAGATGGCAACCTCTTTTGATAACAGTATCCTCGATGTTATAGGTTTGATTGGAGAAAATAGTAACTGATTCATTTACAGGAGGATTGCTGACCATAATGTTGATTTTATAAATAAAAAATCGGCTAAAATATGACATACCTGAAGTTAAACTATGGTACTATATCATATATTAAGGTCTTGTTGTCCATTAATTGCAATAAAATCTTCATAGGATACCATTATTATTATGTGGTTTTATATATTAGTTTTTATTTTTATTTTCTATCAATGATGATGATTTCATACGGGTTGAACCTTTTAAATAGTCCATAAGTACGTCCTTTTCATGATTGGATATGAATATTCTAATGTTTTTTAAGACTCCATACAGATAAAAATTCTCTGATATTTAAGATATTATCTAATACCTGACAAAATTTCATTAAGCTGGTTCTAAGCATACTTGCGTTATTTACCCCAAAATTGTATACATTTTTTCCATTTTAACAATAGAAACTTTTGTAATTCCAATTAATTATAATTATTTGTCTATAACTATAAATATTTGTTTAAATATCTTTTTAGTTTATGTAGTGCTAAAACTTTTCTTAATTATCTATCTAATATTTTTTTTCTAGGCATTCATGTATTTCCCAAAAAATGAATATTAAAAAGTATTTATTATTTAAATTTAAAATAAAAGTATGTGACTAGAAAACCGTAATACTTCAGACAAAGTAACTGTGAACTTTTATTTATGTATTTTTATAAATTGTTAAATATTTACCGAAGAAAATAATATTATTAAGCATATTTATCTTTACTCTATAAATAAAGTTTCTTAAAGTTTAGGAGTTTATTAATGAACCAGACGATATACATAATTCGACATATTGTTCAAATTTATGTCGTTCATATTGAAACAAAAACTTGAATGCAGCTAATAGAACATGTGACAAATAATCATGATGCTAGAAATTGTAATATTCAGATCGTCGCATAAGTAATTCGTTATACCATTTATTCCTTTAAAATTTTCAATGTAGCATAAAGTTTTAAATTTGCTCTCATTCAAGAACTGATCTTTTTTCAGCAAGTAACTTTTTAATACTAATGGGGTATGACTTAATGATATCGGTTGATATCTATATCATAGTCTTTTGTTGTAGAGAAAGAAATCTATTTTTGTTTTTTCCGGTCATCCTTGGGGCAGGATGATTGTCGAGGGTCTTGATATTCACTTATATGTATTATGGCTGCTGCTAATACAATGAATGTCGAATGTAATTTTTTTTTGAATACAAAGTGAAACTTTTACTTCCATGTTGAAAAACAAAGTCTGTATAGGGTAATTTAAAATATCACAGTATTTTTTTATGTTAACTATATCTGAATAGAAGAGTGCTGATACGGATGCAGGAGGGGACATTATTACTGATTATTACTTTTCTAGAATCACAAAAAATAGAAATATATTGATACAAGACATTCGAGATGTTGAACTAAAGAATATTTGATGCACATGCCTTGTTTTTGATCAACAGCAATGAAATCCACATCTTATAAAAATTAAATTCTTTTATTATAGATCAAAACACGTGTACTTAAATACCTGAATAGTGTAAATAGATTATTTATGGAATAAAGAGGAATGTACAGTATGATAACTATTATTGTAGTATCATTTTCTAATTTAAAAGTCATTGGTATTTCAAAAGCTTCATCCAAGTTGTTTATTGCCATTTCTATATGAATACAATATTTGCGAAGAGCATTACAAAACATAGAAATCCTGTGGAGATTTTAAATTGCAAAGTAAAACATTTTCCTCATTAATTTTTGCAATTGAGCCCTTAATTCTCTTTTTCTATAATATCGGTAGGTTTAAAACTTTAAAAAAACTCTTTGCATATTTTTTCAGCATCTTCCTTAAAATTTCATTCGAAAGACATTCTCATATGCCATGGAATGGGCATTGTATGAAATTACGCCTCTTTGATGAGTGGATAATTTTTTTTCCACAGTTGAACATTGAATTGTTGCTTAAATCGTGAATCGAAGCAATATTATTTGATAAAGACAACCCTTTCAATTTTCTGGGTTCTGCAAGGTTAATAAAACTTCCCATTGCAATTTTTTGTCTCACCTTGTCAATGGTAGAGGACAATGAAAAATACATAAAATCCTTTGAAAACTAAAGATGGAGAAAATTAGTCAAGATGATTATTTATGAAATCTCTTTAAAGAATAAGCCAAGTGTAACTTGATGAGGTAATGGATTACCACTCAAAGTTCAGATGTGGTGTAAGATCAATTAAAACTTTTTAGTTTATTTTAGGGATTATTCTGGCAATTAAAGATAGTCCTCCTCCGATGAGAGATTTGTTTCTTTTGATTGAAGATAAATAAAATCTATGAAACAATCGATTGAGCCATCTAGATTCCATTCTGATTGCTTTCTAGGCCAGTCAGAAAATAGCTGTTGCTTTGTAATTTGTATTAGGACTTATTAAGAAGTTATACAAATCGATTTTCTTCTGAAGGTTAAATTTCCCCCAAGAGGAGATTGCTGAATTAATATGTTTATCCAGAAACGTCCCGTTCGAAATAGAGGCACCGTTTCTGTCCCATCCGATCCCAAGAATTTCAATTGCTTTCCTAACAGCACAATCTTCAGCTTGAAATTTTTTATCAAGATTCCATTTACCATTAGGAAGAATCCTGGTTTTTTTATTGTTGATTTTTAAACCGGATCTCCTTTCATATTTTTTTTTCATTAAGGTCCGTATCAATATCTTCAATAATATTTTTTGCATTAGTCTTGTCAAGGATTTAATCAGAAGTTTCAACAGCCGATCCGACTACATTGCCAATAGCTGATGAGATCTTACTTGATTCTGTCGTATTAACACCGCCAAAAGTACTTGATTCTTGAAGAGCTTCTACTTTTAAATAAGAGATGGATTTGACAGAGAGTTAGTTTCTTTACTATCACTAGAAAATAGTTGAGCAATATTTTGCCTTAATACGTTGGCATATTCCTGCATATTCAATATGCAATTTTTTAAACTATGTTTTGTCTGTCTGATACCAAAACAGTTTTGACACTGCAGCATGGCGCCTCTAAATGTCAGTCTTATTAAGTAACCCTCCAAAGTAACTATCTGTGGTTCTGTGATAAATTAGCAGGATCTGCAACAACGTAGTCCCCACCTCTCCATACATCCTTATAATACTTGTATTTAAGTTTCGCCTCTTCATTTGATGGATTATTTTTAGGATAATGCTCAACCCCATCTCCGAATTGCTTGAACTATTCAACCGCTCTAACTTCATTCAGCCTTTTAAATGCATTGCCCATTGTAACATGATTAGTTTTTCCTTATTTATACTAAGTTTGTCATTTTCTTTTAATCTTATTTTTACATTGACAAAGTTTCCTTCAATAATTTTGACTCTATATGTACGTATTTTTTTGAGGTATTCAATTATCACCCTTATATCAATAGCGAACTTTGAATAGAATCCAACTTGATTTATTCCAAACTTTGGACTTCCTCCGGCTATTTCATGTTCTTTAAAACCAAAAAGCCATATCGTATACATAAACATGTTTTAGTCTTTCAAGACAAAAAGCCTTATCTTCAATACTAATGACAAAGACCTCCAAATTAAACCTCTTGCCCCTGTCAAGAGTTTTTATTTCATTCGTCTTCCATTTTCTTCCTTTTTTAACTGTTCTCAAGTGAAGTATGCGAGGCGTTCCTTCTTCACTCCCTTCAGAAGGGTCAGGAGGTATACCACCACGGTATTAAGTTGTGATATTTATTACGGGGAATGGCGTCATTATCGTCTTACAAAAATAGTAAACATTATTAAAATAATCAAATGTTTTATAAATTTGCTAGTACAACCTCATAAAAAATAAGATCACTCAAAAATCCAAAATCGAACTAAAATTTTAGGAAATGCATATTTTTTAAACCAGTATTCTTATAAATGAGAAATTGAATATATTTTCTATTCTATAATATAAGCTATGATATTCCTTATCACTATGAATGATTAATAAGTTTTATGTAGACTTAGGATTTTGAGCTCTAAAATTTTGAAAAATGAGGACCAAAAAATCAAAATAGAGCGATTTCTTATAAAATAAAATTACTGTTTTATAAGAATAATTTAAAGTAATAATTGTTGTATTATATTTATCATAGTTTATTAATAATTTTTGCTATAATATATCGACCAATCAAAATTTTAGAAAGATTTTGTTTTGTTAATTTTTGCCTCCAATCAGTATTGGTAATTTTAAACATACGGCAAAAAAATAAAGACTTTTTAACATCAAAAATAAGTCATTACAGAAAATTTGAAGTTGGTGAGATGTTTTGGAGTCATTTTTGAATGAGTCATCTAATCATCAACAGTACTGATTATTGTGCAACCTTTTTGGAGAAATAGAAGACCAGGGTTTTGCAATTTAGCAAAAAGTAATTTTCCTTTGCTTCAAGATTCAAGGGGAATTATTCAAAAATCAATTTTGGGCCAAATTGACCTTCCCCTAATTGGTTGTTGTCAGAATGTGGATGCTTCACAAATTTAATCATATAATTATAACCCTAATTGCATCATAGACATAGTTTTACCTCCAAAAAGAGAGTCTAATGAATGAAAATTTTTACAAGTTGGTTTTCCCTCAATAAATATCATTAAAGAATCATAAAAATCTGTTGTATAATCAAACTAGAAACAAAATTTTATGTATTTATTTAATATCGGCTTAAAAAATTATAAGTCTGAACAGAAAAAATGGCAAAATGAGCAAAACCTCCATAAATGTCAAAGTGAGCACTTTCCTTAGTCTAGTTATAAGGATCTATAGAAGAGTGTAGCTTTTCATCATTTTTCTGCCTAAAAATGGAAATATATCGAGTTCAGAGAAAGACACAGAAATAATAAAAAAATTTATAATCATGAAAATCTCTTGACATCAGTTTTATTTATTGTACTTCAATTTAGTGATTGTCTTAATGAGGAAAAGGGACTCTAAACGATAATAATCCATAATTACTATGATCTCAGATATATCTGAAACTTTACGATCCAAATAAAAACTGAGATAAGTTTTGGATTTTGCTCTCAAAGTTCAACTATATTTTTGGCTTCATTTCATTAGTAGAAATTTCGTGTTCTCCATATTTTTCTATTTTAATAGTATAAAATAGAGTTTGTGGTTGTGTCCTTTGTGGGTTCCCACAATGTAGGATCTAGAAGGCTGAAAGTTTGCATGGGTACTTTTTGTGAACCTGGTAAGCCTAAGACGGAGGTGACGATTTTCGGGAGGGGGAATCATATGAGGGGAACTTATTATATACTCAAAAAACAAAAGTGGACCTCAAGGAGACTAGATAGAGTGCAGAGAATTAAATCAACAAGTCACTGGCGTTTCAAAAAACCAACTATAATAGGTCGTTTTATGAATTTATTCAAAATCAAAAAGTCATGGGGAAAAAAATCGGATTTTTTTTTTTTTTTTTTTTCAGGCCCAAAAAAATGAATTTCCAATTGAAATAAAGTTTGTAGAAAGTTGCCTAAAAATAATTATGTACATAAATTTGAACTATAAAAATTAATGATTAACTGAAATATCTGTCATTTTTTGAATAATTTCTCAATTTTTTTCCTCTTTTTTTTCATTAAACGTCAATTTCCAATTTTTAAAAAGAAATACCACAAAATGATTCTTTTTGAGCGTAAAATTACGAACCTTAATATTACTATATACTATTAATAATCCTATTTTCAATTTATTAAATAATTTTTTGCAATATTTGTAAAAATAAACCAGTTATCGAGGGTTATCTTTTAACGACATGATTATCCATAACTTTTTTATTATTGTGAGTACGAAAAAAATCTTGACAGGGTTGTGTTCCTCTTTACAATCCCAATAAATGATTTTAATTACTTTTTTTATGCAAAATTAATGCAGTTTTTTTTTGCAATTTTCTTCGAAAATTTCGATTTTACAAATTATTGACAAAAACAAAAGATTGACTTCTTATGTAAACACATTTTTCATACATATGCATATATTGCTATACATATTATTTGAAGTTTGTAGCACATTTAAAAAAAATCATGTCATATCATATACTAGTGTTATTTTATAATGTTTTCCCGCACCAAAAACTATTAAGACAAAATAACATTTATTTGCCGCTCCCTCATTGGTTCGCGCAATGCCGAGTTACCCTTTGCTAATATTTTATAAAATTAAATAAATTATTATACAAATAGAAAAACAGTGAAATTTTTAAATATTATTTTATCAGCCTCTTTTCCTCAATAAAATTGAAAACAATTTAATATTCTAGCTGAACTAGACCTTTTAGAATCAAATATTAAATTTTTATTATTTACGTTAAAATGAATTACTTTAATCTAAAAACATTTGAAACCCCTAAGTGTTATTTTTTTTTAAACGAAATATTTAAAATATGGTTAATTTTTAACCCACAATTGGAATCATATAACTAATAACAATAAATTATATATACAGAATATTGAAATAATAGATTGATCCAAATAATATTTTCCTGTTCTGACACCGGAATCCAGTTAAATATGTCATAACTTTAGGTTGCAAAACACAAGCGAGACGTGGAGTTTAAATAAAAAGATAATCACCCCTCTTTTTCATGTGGAAGTTGCTATATACAATTGTGCACAGGATAGATATATCTCTACCGATGAAATCTAAATAATTATTAATAATAAAGTAAATGTCAAAATCATAAAATTAGACAATAAATATACTAATAAAAAAAATGTTATAAATAAATCCATCTGAAAGATTTAGACCAAAAGCTAATTATATAGTAATGTCCGGCGATATTACTCCGTATTAAGTGCATCAAAAAATATATTTTCCCCATGATTTATGCTTATATAAAAACATACTATTATCATGAAGGATATACACAATTGCTAATTATAATGCTACACCCAATGCAACTACCCCCGTTGTTATGACCATTTAAGCAGTTGTTTTTGCCTTTTATAAGTTTTCTGAATACCAATTCTTGGAGCCTATCAACCATAGCGAAGCCTTAAGTGATAAAAAAGTAATATTTATTGACTATGTAATATTGGAAAACCTAATGATCATACCCAAGTCTTTAAGAGAAGAAACTAGTCTCAGACAAACTAGTTGCAATCCATCCAAAGCTACTACCCCCGTTGTTGTGACCATTTAAGCAGTTGTTTTTGCCATTTAATGAGTTGTGTATCATAATTCTTGATATGTTTAGCTAAAATAGAATCATATTTTAGGGTTAGATTTAAAAAAAAATTGAATACTTACTGTTAGATAGTACAAAATTCAGAGTTTCATTTCGAAATTAGTAAATATTTTTTACTTTTTACCGATAACTTGATCGCCATTTGTTGTGGATGACTCAAAACATTTTTATATGTATTTCTATAAATGACATCATTACCAAAATCGTCCATTAATTTAATGATGGTTCCTCGGGAAGGGAAGAATTTACCCGTGTATTTCTCCATAAATTTTTTGAACGTAGGATGATTAGCAATGGATAAGGGTATATACATGTAATAAGCATCTTTGTGAGATCAGAGTTAAAGTTTGACTTGATGTATTCAACATTAACTTGATTTTTTAGATGAATATCCATGCTCTTTATATGAGTTGAGGATAATGAGTGGCGTGTAATTCTAAACAGGGGACTAAAGGCACATTTATATCGACAAATCCGACAAACCATCTGTTTCTCATCCGATAAGTATTTTCCAAATTCCTGGACTTCCATTTTCAGAAATCCAGACAGAAGGCGACGTTACTTTAGGCATTTTATTCATTTCTCTATCGACTATCCTAATCTAATATTATATTAATATTGAATAATAAAGGGGGGAATGATAACGTTCTTGATTGATAAAAGAAGATGTATAATATTTAATCAATGATGCCATAAGTATTTCTTTTCTTCTCCTCGCACGCTTTTCTATTCTTACCAAAATTATCAATGATTAAGGGTGATAATTTTGGTAAGATATGGGTATGATAATTACGTTTCCTAATATTACATAGTCAATAAATATTACTTTTTTATCACTTAAGGATTACATATGGTTGGTAAGCTCCAAGAAAAGGTGTTCAGAAAACTCATAAAAGGCAAACACAACAGCTTAAATGGTCACAACAACGGGGGTAGTTACATTGGGTGTAGGATTATAATTAGCAATTGTGCGTATCCTTCATGATAATAGTATGTTGTTATACAAGCATGAATAACGGGGAAGAAATCTTTTTTGATGCTCTTAATAAGGAGTAATATCGGCGGACATTACTACTTAATTAGCTTTTGCTCTAAATTTTTACGATGGATTTAATTCTAACATTTTTTTTGTTAGTATATTTACTGTCTAATTTTATGATTTTGACATTTACTTTATTATTGATAGTTATTTAGATCTCATCGATAGAGATATATCTATTGTGTGCACAGTTGTATATAGCAACTTCCACATTAGGAAAAAAGGGTGATTATATTTTTGATTAAACTCCACGTCTGCCTTGTGTTTAGCAACTTAAAGTTATGACATATTTAACTGAATTCAGGTCAGAACAAGAAAATATTATTTGGATCAATCTACATTTCAATATTCTGTATTTATAATTTCTTGTTATTATTAGTTATATGATTACAATTGTTTAATTTTGTATATTTAACATAAATGTATGATGGCTTATTTTTCAGTATGTAGATTATATTTAATGTAAGCCTTCTTTTTAAGCTTGGAACTTCAAATACATTTCTAAATACTCTACTTTATCTATTTATTAGTTATTATTCTGAGAATATGGTTCATAATGAATTCCAATTTCATGGAGTGTGACGTTTTCTAATCTACTGTAACGGGTAAAAAACGTCTAAGTCAATTATACGTAGTATATCTTCATTAAACATTTTGCTAATAAATACTTTCGTTATACCCTCAAAAATCATAATAAAGCAGGTAGTTGAAAATCACATCAGTATTTTAAACAATGATACCATAAGTCTTCCCCCCCCACGCGTTTTTCTCTACAGAATTGTCAACTTTAGTTGTTATATGTATGTATATTCGCAGAAGGGAAGGGAGGAATATATAATTATTTAATATATTGAATGTTAATAATTGTTTTTATTTGTGTTATATTTTCTTCTTAAGTGTTTTTCACCGTATTACAAAATTTTTGTCAACTTTAATGATTCAATATTATGTTTATAAGTATAAATGACTTGATAATTTGAAAATAAAATAAAATAAATAAAGTGTACTAAAAACAAATCTATTATTTTAATGGACTTTGATTTTTTAATTTGTTTTCCATTAATATTTATCTCTTTGGCAATAAAAACAGTGTTAACAATACGGTCAGACTCGACGATTTGCACTATTTTATCCACAATTTAAACAATTGCTTTCCAGAGCATTTTTCAGATAAAATTTTGTTCCAGTTAACCCCAAATTCACTGGCAGGCTGGCAATTGACCTGCTGAGATTATCCAAAATGCTAGCTTTCGCCCTCATGATGACGCTGTCGTCCCTAGACTTCGTCCTTTGCATTCAACTTCTTCTTGATAGTTGAGTCAGGGTGCTCCTTATCCTCTTTTAACCACTTCCTTATCCTTTAGATTTTTAATCCAATGGCGTTAGCAATCTCCTGTATGTTATTTTGACCTTTGAGTTCACAAAAGCCATTATTACGGCACAACGTCTCTGTTTTTCATTAAATTCCAAATTATTTGATTGTTCGTAAGCTGACTCTATCGTAATTTACAAGCTACTTAATTATTTAACATTGTTTCAGAAATCAAACATGAAATGAATCTCAACTGCATCATGCTTTTACCACACATTCTATGGCAACACTTAGAAAGAAGATCCTTGTATTTTTTTGTAACAATACATATTACATCGATTTGAAACAATAAACAGAGCACATGCACATAAATACAGGAGAACTTGTGCAATCCATACAATATAATAAAAATGATTATATTGACATCAATTGTAATATTATTTTCAATCCACCTGGGATTAACGATAATTAATAATGATGTGTCACAAATAAAACTTGTTAATCGGTACTCGAGTTTTATGAAAAAACAAAAACAAACAAAGCAAGTCTACTTTTGTACCTAAAGCCCGTCAAAAACTTTGGATTTCCCCTATTTCTCTTTCGAGCACATTTTAGCTTTAATAAAATGACTTTTTCTCTCCAGCAACACTATTTAGAGTTACGTTGATTGTTGTACAATGTGTACTCTGGCAGGGGCGTCTTCAGGGTAGAGGGGATGTAGCCCCAAATGTGTAGATGCCTCTGCCCCCATGACAAAATTATTAAAATGCTTTTGTATTACTGTAATTTGGATTCAAAAAGTTTGTTGTCCCTACAAGAAAGATATCTTGCTTAATCCGAGCCACTTAATAATGTTGCTGTATCTAAAAGGAATTTTATTATTACTTATTAAAGAAGGAAAAAACAATTTGAAAATGACAAGTATTGAATAATTCTTTATAAAATATAAATTTTTGATTTACGAGTTTGTTAGCCAACAAAAAGTATAAGTATTATTCAGGATAGGAACAATTTTTAAATGAGCCATATATGACTCGTAATTCCCACGTAGTGTTTTTTAGAAACTCGGTACTACTTGAGCAACAAAATTAAGCTCGCAGTAAATAACTAATAACAACTTTTTCTTAGATAGTCATTTTAGCCTATGTTAGTGTTGGATCGGTCAAAAAAGACTGCAGTCTTTTCAGTGCGGTCTTAATAAAATTTGTGTGTCCCAGTACCAGTCCTTATCGGTCTTATATGGTAACTAAAACAGCTGAAATGACGTAGTTACTAACTATTTCCTTTCCGCTTTCAAACAAACCTATTTCAAGAGACAAAAGAGCTGAAGTGTAGAAGGAGGTGAATGGCTAGAACTTATGATTATACGTTCTAGTTATCATTTATTATTTTTTTTTCGTTTTCATATTGTTCAATCCTAGCTATGAGTGAAGAATAACTATAAAGATAGCTAGAACTGTAGGAATGAGGTATCAGTCCTTTGGACTATTGAATTGTAAAAAAGATCTTATCGATAAAAAAAAGACGGAAAAGTGAAAACAAGAAGAAATTTTATCATCAATAAATTTCTATATGCTCCAGAAACATTAAATTTGATTCTATGCAATAAATATTTTCAATCAAAGTTTTGTAAATTTAATCGATTGTTTTGCTTAAAAGTCGTTCTTTTATATTTCCTTTAGATATCTTGGATTTTTCTTTTTTTTAAATGTGAATACAAAGATAGTTACCAAATTAGAATACTGTTGCTATATTATGTAATATACTCATCCTCATCAAAAACTGATGGGTACTAATTTGATTCCCAAAATTTGCATAAAATTAAAAATATTTCATTAAAATTTTCATCAAAAAAATAAATAAATGATGTTTAGCTACTGTAGGAATAGTAAATTATATCCTGTTGAAACCACAAACTCATGTAATTAATATTATTTTAAAATAAGGACTTTTTTTAATACAAGTATTTTTAACATTTATGAGTGCAAAATAGTTGAAAAAATGATACAACATTTAAGTGAGGTAATGATTATAATCGTATAAATGTTAATCAAGTAATTAAATACGTTTTTATTAAGATTGTATCTTTTAGACAGTTCACTAACCGTGTTATAAAAATGATCTTTACTAACAAAATGTTATGAAAACATTATATAAAACAAGGTTTATGAAATACAATTTATACCATAACGCTTTTCCGACTAATCTTTTATTTCCACCAGTCTTTTTATTTGTGACATCAAAGAGTATATATTATTATTTTTAATAATAAAATTTATAATATTATATGCCGTTAATATACCCTTGTTATACTCTATGACGTAAAAATATTTTTGTCTTTTCCCATTGTCGATACGGTATATCAAATTGAAAATTCTGGCAAGCTCGATTACATGATTGTATAACCTTGTAATTCTATTAACCTAAATATAAAAAAAATAAATAAAAATAGTTTTTGAGATAAAAAAGCAAGATTAACCAGTATTTGAGAACAATTATTCGTCATTGTAGTCCAACTCTAATTTATTTCTTATTTATAATTGTAAAGGTAGGGCAGCAAAACATGGACTTGAGAAATATATTTAGAAATACATAAATAATTTTATATTATCAATGATAGGAAAAAAATAATATTAACAAAACATGTAGACAAGTTTTTTGTAAAACTTATTTAACTTAATATGGCCATTTTCTTTATCAATCATACCCTTTATACGTCGCCTGAGGGCATGCATAGTTGATAAAAAAAACCTCTGACAAGTTGTCCCATGCAACCACTATGGACGACTTCAGTGAGTCTACATTTGCATGAGACGTCGTATTGGTTTCCCTCTCCAGAGTGCCCCATATGGAAAAATCCACTGGGTTCACATCTGGTGAGAAAAAGGGCCGCATCTCTTTGGACCTGACTTTTGCCACTTGACAGACGTAAGAGAGGGGGCGCCGTCCTGATTCCATACGTCGTTACCCTCTGGGTAATTGGTCACTGCTATGGCAATATGGTGTATCTAAGCACTTTATCGTAGGCCTCCTGGCCGATTTTCTGTCCAGCCTTAAAAAAGAATGGAAGCATATTCTTTCCATCAAACTTCACAACGCCGAAGACCATTGTTGGATCGGATCATTGGTGCAATAAACTCCTTGGGCCTTCTTTTGTTTCTGCAAATCAGCGGTCGTTTCTGTGGCTGTGAAGTTGACCAACTGTGAAAATCTTCTCGTCCGAAATACCCCATGCGAGGATTTTCTTTCTCCTGGATTTCATACCCTCTGTCAAAAGTTGGCGCAGTGTCCTAGTGAAAGATATTAATTCCAAGTTGTACTTTATAGCCTTCCTGATGGTTGTAGGAGCCACAGAGAAGTTGTTGGGAAGGTAATTACTCGACTTAGTGGGATCCTCATTTATATTCTCCTCCAAACTTATCAAGAACTTCATATCCCTCTTTAAATTATGCCCTCCACTTCCTGAAATCCTGAAGCAGGCTTTTTCATTTATTTTCATCTTGGCCAACTTAAGAACTAGGGTCCTAGAACACTTAACCATGTATGCAATTTTCATCACATCAACTCCAGCATCTGGGAGATCTGAGGTGCGCTGCCTTTTTCCTTCTTGCTCACTCATGATGATGAAATAACTAAATGATTTGTAAAGTTTGTTTATGTACGAAGAAAGGTAGCAACATAATATTTAAAAAAAACCTCACTAAACCTTTTTATACAAATGGGAAAATAAATTAATTAGCAGTCCATGTTTTGCTACCCTACCCTGTAGTATATATATAATAGTATAATATAATATATATATTTCAATAATTTGCAGATCTTTTACTGTTGCTATTTTTTTTAAATTACTGTTCAATAATATGTAAATACATAAAACCTAAACTAATACTTATATACAAATACAAAGATAAACATTATAATTTAAATTTTTTAGTTTCGAGGTCGAACTTACATCAAAATTTGAGGTTTTACACACTTAAATATGCTTAAAAGTCAAATATGGATAAAAATACAAAAGTGAATTAGTTGGTAAAAATAGAATGCAATTCATATCATAATCTAAAATTAAAGTTTCAGCGAAACATTAAAAAATAACCAAGCAATCAAAAACATATAACGGACTAAATGGAATTGTTATTTTTGTTTAACATCTTCCTTATCGACATGTATTTGGAGAGGTCTTTCAGATTATCTATCATAAAAGGTTTTAAAATGCTGACCTCTAGCATTCCACAAACACATGAACTGTCGAATTAAAGATTTTGCTACAGTCTTTACACGGTCTTGTAAATCTGATGCAGTCTGGAGTTGGGTCGTAAACTTCCTTCTGTCATTGATTTTTGCTAAGGATCAAACGATCCATTTTTTCCAATATTGAGGGAAACTAAGTAATGCTAAGTACTAATTGCAAATCCTATAATCTTCAGAAATGTTGTAGGGCCTGGAAATTTTTAGATGCCACGTTTAAGATAGTTTATGCTCTTTCAGAGATCTTAATAGGGGGAATCTTGATATACTATCAAATAAAGTATGCATGTTATTTAAAAACTTTTTTCCTGATGATACTATCTTCTAGATCTTTTGAGTTTGATAAATTTTGGAAGAAAAACTTCATCCCCTTTATAGGGTAATCGTTCTTTATTTTCCATTAAGAGAAAACCATCTCCCATTTAAAACTATTTCCCAGGTTCATTCGAACAACAGTATCCTTTAGAATGGATTTTTTTTCCCGAAAATTTGCATATCCTTTGGCATTTGTTCTTGACTTTGAAATCTCAACCAGATGTTTTTCAGGAGGTTTCAGAGATTCTACCATTGCAAATACTCGGTTTACTCATTCTCAAATACTACTCCACTATAACAACTCATTAACTACTCATATATGTATAACTCTTCAGATGAAGGCAAGAAGAATATATTAAAAAAAAAAAAGAAAAAAAGGGAACAATCACCTCCATGAATTGAATCCCAAAATATGATTTAAATCTATGAAAGCGGAACACAAGTAATAAAAGTCCTAAATAACGCTCATAATGTGGTGTCTTAGCACTTATAATACTTTTTAGATGTATAAAAAGGTCCAACCACACCTTGAGAACACATAAATTGAAATTGTTGTTTAACAAAAACAGAAAATGTCTGCATGCTATACATAAACATTTGTTACCAGTAGCTATTATTATCTTATTCCCAGTTAAAGTGCAATAATACGAATAAAACCAGCAAAAGATTACATTTTGAAAGTGTAGTTTTAATTGAAAATTAAAAGATAGGTAGGAAAAAATAGAATCTCTTTAAATAAGAGGAACTTTCGATCAGTTCTGTTATCTATTAGACGTGTCCTGGACACATCACAAACCTGTTATTTTACTATTCTTATTTTTCAAATCAAGTTAAGATATACAATCGAAGTGCCCGATTCTGCGAGATGAATAACAGATTCGTAGCACACATGAAGTACAATAAATAAGTCTAATTCTGTATTGTACCCAAAGTAGAATAAACGCCAGTGTAATTTCTGCCTATGTCCTTGCAAGATATCAAGGTGGGACTTATCTTTATTTTTTTCATCGTCCAATAAAACGTCATGACAGCAAAGTTACTCTCCTTTCAAGAATTTGTCAAACATTTAGGGTTCGGATGCCATTTTTAACATAATGGCATTTTGCTGGGTCATGCACCCAGACTGTGATTGATAATTGAGGTAAATACATCAAAAGGAGCTCTTTTCAACATTCATAGATACAATTCAAGCCAATTTTGAAGTAATTTTGATAGAAGGTTCTTCTACATTTGGTAAATTTTGATGAGGGCATGTATTAAAAGTCAACGTGGCGTACATATTTACCAACCATTTTCTCATGAGAGGAATATTTTTGGTAGAACATTTGATAGGGAGAGATGTTGGCTTTTCCGGGGGCTCTTAGCGCTTCCCGCACCCATAATCTGCTCTCTTATCACTCACTGACTTTGTGATGGATGCATTCAAAGGTGTTGAAATGAATCACCTATAATAATAAATTGTTCCAACAAATCTCTTGATAAATATATATTATTTGCTTGAGGACTAACATAAACCATTGCACTTCCTTTTTTTTATCTGCTCCAGTTGTCTCTATACGCAATAATATGGCACCTTCGATGTCAATTGGCTTACCATTAACAGTTCCTCTTTACACAACGGACTTTTACAGCATTAGATTGGAAAATACTCTCCTTGATTTATACATTAATTTAATTTAAAATTACCTATTTTTTTAACCGGATTACATTCCATTCTAAATGAAGGACATTTTTTTCCATTTCTATGATAATCTCTTCCACAATAAGAACACCTTCAAATGTATCTTATCTGCTCCTTTTTAAGATTTGTTTTTTTACTTGATATAGAACATGACTTTCTTGCCAATGCCTACTCCTAAATTTAACACTTGTTTTTACTTCAGCAAATGGATATAATTTTAAAAAGTAACAAGTGAGATGATTTCGACAACAAGTATTCATTCCATGTATAATTAATGTAGATATGCAGTCTTCAAATGACATCTCTCTTAATCCAGTATTTTTTGCTTGACAACATAAAGTTGCTTAAAATGAATCAAAGCACTCGTCTTCACTCTGCTTTTTTCCAAATAACTTTTCTGTTGCCATGCTACATTAATTTGCTTCTTAAGGTAATTTTCAACAAGATCCATGATTTATTTTAAAGAATTTTCTCCATCCATTTCCATTGATATGGCATACTCTATCTTATCCAGCATTTCTGGGCAACACATTGACTTA
Source organism: Lepeophtheirus salmonis (assembly GCF_016086655.4). Lineage (NCBI taxonomy): Eukaryota > Metazoa > Arthropoda > Copepoda > Siphonostomatoida > Caligidae > Lepeophtheirus > Lepeophtheirus salmonis. Next base: position 43,541 of record NW_027297111.1, on the reverse strand, counting down.
AAAACTGCCTTTTTCTCTCTTTCATTATGATCCCTAAATCCAAGAGCCAATACTAACTTATGAAGTCTTCCAATCAACAAATTATTTTTTTTTCGTTTGATTATTTTTATTTATACATATTAATGTAGTCAACAATCATAGAAGTTTGTAATCCAAAACAGACTACGTCCAAATAATAATAATATAACAAAAAATATAAATAAGTGAATGTAAGAATTTGAAATATAGTATGTTTAATTACTATAATCGCTTCAGATACGTAATCACAGAACCAAGAAAAAGTTCCTGGTGTTTTTGCTTCACAGTGTATATTATACATTGCACATTGAGATTAGCCACTCTATTTTCCAGCTATCCTTATAATGTGAGGATGTTACAATGAGCCAATCCAAGGAACAGAGTCTTACAGTAAAGTTTTCCAGATTTATTCCTCCATTATCCTCAGGATCGGGGTTATTTTTATACATTTTTGGACTAAATGAAAAGAGGTCTCCAATTCTTTTGACAAACATAACAAATTATCTCCTTAAGATATTCCCCAGACTTATTTATAAAAATACAGGACTCCCTTGTCTGTACCTCAGCCATTTTTGACGTGTGTCAGTGAATGGGGTCTTCAAAATGACGTTTGTGTCTACATGTTCCATGCCATCTCTAATACTAAGCCGTTCGAACCTTAGCCTGATGTTTGATAAATGGCCCTTCTCTTCACGACCAATACTAACAGTTGAAGCGGGCTTTATCATTTTATTAGGAATGATTTCTAAGGTAAAGAATGCAGGGATCGGAAGACCGAGATAATTACTTTTGAAATATAGTCCAAAGAATATTGTATGAGATAGAAAGAAATAATTCAACACCGAGCTCCTGTCTGATACATATTGGCCTGCAAAAGAAAGCCCTGCATTACTAAGGAATTCAGTCCTACTGTTCAGTCGAGGATTATAATTAAATAGTTTGTTTGAACCTAGTATAGGGATGATATTGGTCTCTATACATGAATGAATCTTTCGCCAATGAACAAATTCTTTATAATCTATGTGTTCTTCAAATTGAAGTAGATATTTTTAAGTATTATATTTTCTTAATTTATTTTCATGACACTTTCTTCCTCCGAAAGACGTTCCTCTATTTTGTCATTCTTTGTGCAATTAAATGCTTTAAAAAAACCAATCATTTAACGGTGTTTTTTATCTCTTCTGATGGCCTATTCACCGTGTTTTTCAAAATTTCCGATGAACGACCTCGCTTTTGCTCTTATATCAAGATCACTATCATTGTCATCGTCGGATCATCCTTCTTATTTTCATCTGACTATGTTTCATTTCCGTTTAACATTTGACCTTTTCTATCAAACTTCGATTTTATTCTTTCAATTAACTCATCGTCGGCATTCTTGCATTTTTCCGTTACCTCGATCGTCAATATCCTACCAACCCCGCGATGTTATGTTTACAACAATCTAATAATGATGACTACTAATTATTATCTTCATGTACACAATTATATCATAAACTAATATCAATAAATTAGATATACAACATCATGGTCAATCCCATATTAGTAATAACCTTTCTGTCAAGTACCTTCTTTAAGAGAGATCCACGTTTCAACCTACTTATTAAACTATTGACACCCCAACGCATGCATAATTAATTTGAATACTATCTGGAAATAAATTTATATATAGCTACGTCAATATAAAAATATGGAAAATATATGCTACGAATATCAAAAATACTCGTAATGGTATTTATAGGGAAGTTTGATACCCTTATTAAATGTGTGTACTCGACATTTCACATAACAGTAATTTCTATTACTTATTCACTTGCAATAAAGTTTAGGACTAACACTTATTTAATTTGATTAAGTGGCCAATTTCAATAATTATAAAACTAAAATACAACAAAGATATGTAGTCACGAGAAAAGTTGGGCTAAAATTGAATTTGCTCATTTTTATAAATTAACGCCCTCCCGCCTAATATAAAGCAGATTGAATTTACAAGAATATGAATGGCGTCGCCCCGTGACAACAATTTTTGTCCTCAACAAAATGGAGATTTCAAATTGGGAGGTCTAGAAAATCGCTGGGGATCGGCCTTTGCTCTGGCAACAAGACTACGCACCTTGTCACATTCAGACAGGTCGCTGATTTTGCTGACTGTGCACTTCATTTAAAAGGACATATACCGTACTCCCAACAGTCCAGATATTAATCTGGTGGATTATTTTGACAGCGAATCTAAAAAAATTTAACAGATTATTAATAGTTCTCTTATTGATTCCAACAAGGAGACAATCGCCAAACTACCAAAGAACTACTTTGAGCAGCTATCAACCTGTATAGCATTACAAGAAATTACAAACTAGTTTAGAAAAGTAACTTGCATAACGTCAATAAATATCCCGATTCAAAACGAGAATGGAATGTCCCGTGATGAATTTTACAAAAAAAAATATTTACTGGGAATGAATGTACAAGGAATGGAATTACCGCGCACGACGCGCGGTATTATACTATAAATACATTGTAGTTGACTATCACGTATTTTTATATGTACAAAGCAATTTCGTTAATAAATATTACAATTTCGAGTTATTGCTAATTTATATTAAAAAGGCCACATGAAAATAAAAACAAAAAATACCCTATTTCATGAAAGCAGTGTATTAGTTGGGGAAGTTAAGCGTCATTTATTTAAAATTTTAAAAAAATGACACGCATCAATAATAATAAAAAAACATAATTAATAAAATACTTCCATAAAAGTTACAATATAAAAATAATTGAAAGCAAAAAAAATACTTGAAATCAAGAGTCCAGATCTTTCTTATTAAATATGCGTTTGTAATCCAAGTATTCTACCAATAATTTATACGATTGTATCATTTTTCAAACACTTGAAAATACATAGATGAATGATTTCCTTAGTCAATAAAAGTCTATTTAAGAGAACCAATAAATAATCTTAGTTCCATGGATTTGATCATTAATTTTATATTTGATAAAGTATACAGCTCCGCCGTTGCCAATGATTCAATGGAACATTCTACGGAAAAGAAAGAATAAACTTCCAAAACAGTTGTATGCTTTATGAAAACAGAAACTGGTTCGAGTTACCACGAAATAGATTGTATGGTCCCCTTGCTCAAGATGCATGGTATTCAGATCAAATCGGCGCACTTTATAACTTCTATACAAATCTTTAAATTGTCACTGAGGCCACATTTTTCGGTAGACTTAGTTTGAGAACACAACTATGTTCCTACAGCTGTTCATACATCTTCACCATTCCGATACATTGGAAAGATAAGGCAGAAGATGATCCGATGAATGATGTATATGGGAATTATTGAACGGATACCCATGGGAGAACATAGTGAATGGTGCCACAGAATGGTTATAACGAGGAAAAGCAATGAAAATCCGAGACAGACAGCTGATTTGTCTCCATTGAATAAATATAGCAAAAGGTAGACACACACAATGAGGTCTCAATTTGAAATGGCTAGATCTATTCCTGCCAAAACATTCAAGACTGTGACAGATGCATGGAATGGTTTCCACAGGAAGATCGACATATAACTACATTTATAACTCCAATTGGTAGGTTTCGATATACAAGAGCTCAACAAGGGTTCGTATCGAGTGGGGATAGATACAACAAACGCTTGGATGAGATTATGGTTGATTTCCCAAGAAGAGTTCGCTGTATTGATGATACCCTTCTACATGTTGAATGCTTAAATGAATATTGGTGTAAGATTATTGATTTCTTGGATCATGTAGGGAGATCAGGGATTGTTTTAAATGACACAAAGTTCCAATTTTGTTGCAAAACAGTTGATTTTGCTGGATTTAAGATTTCTGATGATCGAGTGGAACCTCTACAAAAATTTATTGTTTCAATTCGCTCTTTACATACACCAAAGTCAATAACGGATATACGATCTTGGTTTGGTCTGGTCAACGAAATTGCTCATTAGGGTAGAATGAAAGAGATAATGGAACCGTTCAAGCCATTACTAAGTCCCAAGACAGTTTTCAATTGGAATGATTTCTTGAATGAAGCGTTTTTGAAAGCAAGGGACTTAATAGTGAAGAAAATTGAACGTGGATTGGTCCATTGCAGGACTAGGATATTATCTTAGTCAGAAACACTGTAAATGTGAATCCAAACTTCCTGATATTTGTGAAAATGGATGGAAGGTTACTTTTGTGAGATCGCGATTTCTATTTGAAACTGAAAAACGCTATGCACCAGTGGAAGGTTAGATGTTAGGGGTTGCTTGGGCGTTTGAACAAACTAAATACTTTACCCAGGGATGTGACAAGCTATTGGTTGTTACTGATCATAAGCCACTGATCAAATTACTGTGAGACAGAACATTAGATGAAATTCCCAATATGTGGTATTTCAGACTTAAGCAACGAACACTAATGTGGAAATTCGAAATCGTCCGTCTTCCTGGAGTTACTAATGCAGTGGCTGACGCGACACCAAGGAAACCCATTGCGAACAATGAGCCTACGATGGAAGAAGAAGAGGAAATGAAGATGGCTTTGATAGATTAAGAAAAAATGTAGGCAGGATAGCATGGCCTGGACTTGTTGAGGCAACAAAGAAAAATATTACATAATTGGCTTTGTTGGAATTTCTTAAAAGTGGAGGGTGTGGGGATTGCTTGCCTGAAGAAATTGCTGAATACAATCCTGTACATGAATTTCTATATGTAATGCATTGAGTTATTATGTATCAGGATCGAGTCGTTGTGCCAAAAGATCTTCTTATTGAGGTATTATCAGCTCTTCATTTGGCTCATCAAGGTGTTTCAGCCATGCTAAGTCTCGCATCATCCTGTGTGTTCTGGCCTGGATTCACGAAAGATGTCCAAGATATGAGAAATCAATGTAAAATATGCAATTCAATTGCCCCATCACAAATAAAATGTCCACCAATCATGGCCAAAGTTTCAAATTCACCATTCGAAGCTATTGTAGCCGATTATTGTGACATAAAAGGCAACCAATATCCGTTGGTAGCTTACTGATTATCTGGATGGACAGAGATTTTTGACACATCTGTAATGAATTCCACCGGCTCAAGAGGGCTTATAATGAGCCTAAGAAAGTTTTTTTTGCCCCATTCGGAGACCCTGAAGAATTATTGAGTGATAATAGACCTGAGTTTGTGAGTGGAGAGACAAAAATATTTTTAGAAAAGTGGGGAATCACTCATAGAACATCTTCTGCCTACTTCCCACAATCAAATGGAAGAGCTGAGGTCGCAGTAAAAAAAGTAAAAATAATGTTGTATGATAACATATGGCAAAATGGTACCTTGAATACGGATTCATTTTTGAAAGCTATTCTAACAGTGCAAAATACGCCAGATCCCTTGACTGGAATATCTAAAGCACAAATAATTTTGGAACACATGTGCCTGATACCCTTCCCAGACTAGACAAAACTTGCCCTAGATTCTCTAATTTACAAATTGATCCTAAATAGCGAGAGACTTGGGATCTAAGAGAAAGAGCTCTTCGGGCTATATCCATTATGGTCCACGATAAATTAACGACTGGATAGAGATTCAAAACCCCCTTAGAGATTGGAGATCTAGTGCTGATTCAAAAACAATATGGTGTTCATCCAACTAAATGGGATAGAACAGGTAAAATTATGGAAATTTGGAAGAAGGATCAAGGTGCGTTCATTCCTTATATGGCTGATGAAGAGAAGAAAGTGACTTGTAGATAATCAGATAGTAAATTGAGACGGTCGGTGAGGACGAAAGAAAAACGAAAATTTTATGATGCAGCGTCTGGGGTACACTGTGATTGAATTTGATATGTTAAATGTATTAAATATCATGGAGGGGATGAAGAAATATATATCTGTTGCTTTGAAGTATTCCTGTTCGTCAGTTGATGTGAAAAGAAGAAGAAGAATGCGTTTACTTGAATAAGAAAAAAGAGGAGAGTCATCCCTGATCGTAGGATATTAATTATTATATTTATATTAATGTAGATTTATTTAGTTATTAGTTATATATTTAGTACACTTATGTAAATTGTAAGTATGATACGTTTAACTAATTAATGATATAATTCTAATTTATATCTTCTATTTTTATATTAGCAATACTCATCTTGAAACACACATATTCAAGAGGATTTTTATTTAGATTTAAAGTTTCATGAGCATACTGATAAGTATTTACAAATGATAAAGTGAAAAGCACTATCAATACAAAGGAAGAAACATTACTGAACTTAATTCAATTTAACAGATGATTCCATTATTGTATTTTTCCATTATATCATTAATAGAAACTATTCTTTATAAGAAATGCTTCTTTATATTTTTTTCAATATGATAAAATATAAATAATTGATGTAATTCCCTTGGGTATAAAAGGAAATTATCATTAGGTTACTAGATAAATATATGTATAAAGTATAATCACAAGCGTGTGTAACGGAGATTAACATTGATGATCTGTTAGGGTGTTTTTTTTAACCAGTATCAATTCATTTATTCTGGTGCTCAATTAATAACAATATAAAAATAGTAAAACTATCTAAGTACATAGAAAAATTCAAAACCATATAAATTTTTCGAAAATAATAAAACGACACACACACAAAAAAGGAGAAACAAAATAAATAAATAAAAGTGTTCCTTAAAATTTTTTAAAAATTTCTAGAAATGTTTAAAATAGATTCACCAATTCCCATTTTCTTTTTGATTGTATAGACACAGTACTTTAATTTTACGATTACTCTTTGCAAGTTTACTCACTTTTTGATAATAAAACAAAAAAATCCGGTCGTTTTATGGACTTTCCAAAAACCACTTCTAGTTCCACTGCCACAGTGTCATATATTGGCCGCAGTGTTTTACATTAATATAGAATGTTAGATGTTGTTTCTTGTTCTTCCTTACAAAAGTAGAAAAGTTTTGTTGTTTAGAAAAGCTGACACTTCAGGGTCCAAGTAAGAAAACTATTTTTCAGAAGGAGTCAGCATTGGGTTCTGAAAACTATTACAGCCTTTTATTTTAGTTAACTGTATGTTTTTCCTCTTTAAAACTTACCTAATCAGTGGTAGTGATGAGTCACAGCACATTTTTCTGATCGATACAAATTTTAAATCAATCAAAAGATACTGTAGACTTCCAAAAGATCCCTCTTCTCAAACATTTCAGAATCCATACAACTAAAAGAGATTTCCAAAAGCTTTCAAATTCTATTTCTCCAAGCCCACCTAGGCCTTTTGGGAGTAGTGGTTGTTTTTATAGATATTCCGTTTGTGGTTAAGGTTTAGTAACTTCATCTATGTTCCATCTATTTCTCAGTAGATTAAAATGTCATACGTACATATACGTAGAATATGAGTTACCCTTGGAACTATATATGAGTTCCAGATTTGAATTCATTCTCATCTATGAAAGTTATGAGATTGTATTAAATGTGTATTTTTCTATATTCGGAAAACCATATCCTGCTTATTGTAGTCTATCAAACCTTATCCAAGAACAACTTCAAGATTCTTGTTAGGGAGTGATAAGTAAAATCACTTTTTGGACTGAGAATCGACTATGTCCTTGCTTAAGACAGAGTGGGATTTGTGTTTATTTCCTTTCTCTCATTGTTACTTGTAGCCAATCTAATGAAAAGTCATAAGTTCAATGCATTTGAAAAACATCTACAGGATTTTATTAACATTATAACACTCTTTTTTCTTAGTGACCACTTTGTGGAACAGACACGTAGTTAAAAAATGATAAAAATATATTTCATCATGATTAATGCTGCAATACTATGTAATTATCTACTAGACTACTCCCATGACAAACACACCTCTTAATAATTATAGAGTCAGAAAAGACCTTGGGATATACATATAAGTGTTAATCAAGTACAAGTACATAGGAGATCCAACAAAATCGATCCAAACGATTAATATATTTACATTGTCCATTGAATATCAATCATTGATTGATAGAGTCCTTCTATTCTTTAAATATTTTTTTTTATTTTCTAATTTATTTATTTATCGAACAATTGTCATGATTTTTGTTTAAACGGTTCTAATAAAGGTTTTAGTCAGCTTTTAAAGCATTTTTATAATGAAGTGAATAAATTATTCATCGATTCATACTTAATCATTGTAATTTGTAGCAAACAATTGAACATTTTATCTTGTTAAATTTGAGTAATATAATTCCATAGCATTGCAGTATGAATGTATATATTATTTTTTTCGATTACGTGTCCGTTAGGCAAAATGTCCGTTTAACAAAGTGTTTATTCGGTAAAATGACATTCGGCAAAGTATCCACGTGCAATTCATATATACATTCAACTAAAATTTGCTTTATTAGTATGGATTTGAAGGGTTTATGTAAGCGGTGGGCCAATTTTATTCGTCATAATGTACACAATACATCTACTGCTATGTAACTTTTAGTACATTTGACATCGTTGTTTATGTTGCTATTATTCTTAAAAACAGCAATGTTTTTGGAAAAACATATTATTAATCTATAGTTGAGTTAATTCAATTATACCAAAATAAACTCTCAGAAAAATATGAGGTTACATTCATAATGCACTTAAAGTACATTAAAGGGTGTACGTTAATTTTGAAATAGTAGGTACCTAACAAAGTGGCAAAAGCATTTTATTAACTATTAACTACTTTATCAAGTTCATTAAAAAAAGCGATTTCATTAGTGGATACTTTTGAAATTAATTAACTCTTAAAATACCTGGCAATTTTTGGCACGTAAAAATTGTCTATGTCTATTAGAGGCATATTTACTTTTTTCATCATAATACAGTTGATTAGATATATCCTTACGGAAAACTGATTCATATCCAAAAAAAAAAAGAAATCGCATAATAAATATTTATTTTAACTTGTCATTTGCTTATAACTTAGTATTTGAGAAGCAATAAGGTACTTAATTTTCGATGCTTATTTTACTAAAGTTTGAATTAAGTAATCTCTTTTGTTTGTAATTATGGATATCGAAGTCCTAACATTGGCTTCGTTATATTGTAGGTAAATTACAAAAAGTCAAAAATATCTTAATCAAGCAGTTTAAAAAGGTTCCTACGATGTATTTTGAGTATAGAATTTTGTTGACAACAACACTACTTCTATTTGGTGGATAGGAAATGAGTAATTGAATTTTTTCTAAGCAGAAAATTGAATTTTCTTTTCATACCTCCTCAAAAAATGACGTCGCTTGTTCTTTTGAATTTTATGTTTATAAAGGTAGATGTCTACATTTATTTTAACATTGATACTCCAACGAAACTTTTCATTTATTTAAGGATGGAAATTTAAATGAAATTATATATTAATAATAATAAATATATTATCTTACTTAACAAAAATATATAAAATACAGTAATTACAATTTTAAATTATAGTTACAAAAAAATGTGAATATCATAAATCGTAGGTACATAACCAAATTGTGCTAAATAACTTTTTATAATGATATATTAAAACCTAGCCCTTGTAATTATCTGCTAGTGTCATTACCAATGTAATATTTTGTCATATTCAAAGTCAAATTAATTTCTTGAAATTTAAATTGTGCTAAATTTATAAAATGTGTTCAATAGTTAAAGTCAAATTTTTATATTTACTAATATATATTATAACTAATATTATGTTAAATTATTCCAAAATAATATTAATGATAAACTGGATTTATTACATACTTTGATATTATGAATGTCTTTCCAGCCCCTACACTCTCTGTTGGAAAAACATATAAACGAATTTTATATATATTTAAATTAAAATTCATGAAAATGAATGTTAATATCAAAAGTTTTATTGTATGGCATAAGACAGAGGAAGGAAGAGGATCTAATGAGATGGCGACGGATATAATACACTATCTTCTGTATTTTTATGATTTTGGAGCTTCTAATGTATTTTATTTATTTTTGATAGGTGTCGTAGAGAGGATATAAACAGAATAGTCATCATTTATCACATCCTTAGTTTCATTTCTGCAATATCCTAAGAATATTGAGTGTTGAGCAGAATTTTTTATAGTGATAATTAACATATTGAATGTGGTGTTATTTATATTCTGTAAGTGTTAGCGATGAAAAGAATTGACGTCTATTTATACTCCTTATGTATTTAATCAAAGCATCTGTAGTGCTTTTGTCAAAAAGCCTTTCAAAGCTCAATAATTGAAGCACGATTGATTACAATACTGTCATTGCCAAATTATTCAAATCTCCATTTTTTTAAGCCAATTTCTCCATTTATCATCTTAGGAGTTATCTTTCAAATTTTTTTCTTCTTAACAGCTCCATACTTATTTCTTTACTAAATGAAATTTTTCTTTTCCTGTTTTCTCTTGCAAATCGAATACTCACTTCTATTATATCATCTTCCCGATGAATTTGAAGATTTTTCATTTCAGTAAGAGTCTTATTTTTTGAAACTCTCATGCAATATGAGAGAAAATCAATTGTTGCACTCTGAGACTTATTTTTTAAGCAGAAAAAAATTATTTACTCAGGATCCATATAAATGGCATCTTGCTGAGGTAACTTTCAATTTATGGGATTTTTTTATGTATAAAGTTCAAAATATTTCTTTTACTCTCTCTCCAAAACAGTTATTATCGATGACAGTGAAACCTTTATCATTTTATGAACGAATGGATCTATTTTAGTGAATTTTACGGAAAGTGGGATCCATTAATATAAACTATCCGAATAAATCAATTTCAGTAGTAGATATGATTGTGGATCTGCTAAAGCCAACTTCAATCTGACTACTAAATCTTTGACTACTTGGATAACATCTATATAATTGAGCTGGTTATCAGAGAAATGTAAAAAAATCTTCCATTTACCCGTCAAATGCTTCCCTAATATAGTCAGTACTTAAAGTTGTTTTAAACATTAAGGATGATTGAAATTTTCATATATAGCGCTTCGTAATCCTCCACAGGAATTCCCACTACTAAAATATGACCTGAATTTCTTGCTCATATTCCAATAACTTTCCAGCAAAGTAGAAAATAATATTAAGATGGTTACCTCTATAGCTTGGCAATAAATTTTGGGAACGTCATTTTGGTTAAGAAAATTTACACATCCCTTTGGATCTCCTTTACTATTGTATACCTTAACTTGTTTATGTTGTAAATCAAGTTTCCAGCCATGCAATCATTCACAAAAAATTTACCCTTCGTTTCTTCTAAATTATTTAAAGCTACCTTCACACTTGTAGCAATGGTATCTAGGGGATGTAAGTGACAATGCAGTTCATTTAAATTGTAGCCAAGTTTGTTGGACATATATCCGTTAAGGTATTTTTAATATTGCTTAAAATGGTATTCCTTATTTCATTAAAATGAGAATCTTCATTGAAGTTGTAGTATATATAATTCATATAGTGGAACAACATTTAGACCAAGTCTTTATAGATAAACTTCGGTAACTACTTGACAGTGAAAATTTTCTTGCAAAAATAAGTTTACTGTTTTCAATCTTTTGATAATTACTTTCATTCTTCAATTTCAAGCCTTTAGATTATTTAGTAAACTAATGATTTTAGAACCATGTTGATTATTAAAAAAAAAATTCTTATGCTCATATTTACAATTCGTTTTCTCAAAACATTTAATTTAGATTGAGATAATTTGAATTCCTCCTGAAAAATAAGTTTTTCTGCACTTTCATATATTTTTTACCTCAATCTCCATATACATATTTTCAAATTATGAATGTTATGTTTATTATAAGAAATTGTAATTTTTCTAGACTTTAATTCAGATTTAGCCTTTGATAGTATTAGTCTTAAATTAAAGTTTTTATTTCTGAGGACGGAAAGTCTATTTTCAAAAATTGAAACGTTGTTAATCATTTTTGGTATTTAGTTTTTATAACGAGGTGTTAATGATTGAGCTTTGCTACTGCTACTAGTACTTCATGGTTTATCAGAAGAAGGAATTTGAAGTTGATCACTTTCATGCAATTAACTTTGGGATGGAGAAGCGTCGTCCAATGGGAAAAGTAATGTCTCATTGGACGCTATTTTAAATTTATGCATAACAGTCTGACTTTTAAGATTAGTAAATTTCTTTAAGGTCTTAAAAACGATTTACCTGATATGGTTATAAAAATTAAAATCATCGTCTATGGGGAATTATATTCTCTAGATGTCATATACATATAAAGAATGTTCATTTTGTACATTTTTACAGGAATTTGGAAATGTATCGAAATATTGAAAAATAAATGATTTAGCAATTCCAGTGTGTGAGTGTAGGAACAAATATTTTCAGTGTTTCGTTTTTCCAACATAATAAAATTTGCTGGATCCTACCCTAGATGATAACCTCGATTTCCAAAAGTGGACAATAAACCACCTTTTCTTTAAAAAAAATAATTTTAAAAAGTCGATTTAAAATATATTAGAACGATTTTA
>NW_027297111.1:0-31007 GCF_016086655.4 Lepeophtheirus salmonis | reverse complement strand
TGGATCAATTTTAGTTTGGTGAATTTTACGGAAAGTGGGATCCATTAATATAAACTCCCCGAAGAAATCAATTTCATTAGTAGATAAGGATTAAGGATCAGCTGAAGCCCCTTCCATCTCTCAACTAAATATTTGACGACTTGGATAACATCTATATAATTGAGCTGGTTATCATAACTAGTGTAAAAAGTTTTCATCCATTTACCCCTCAAATGCTTCCCTAATATAGCCGGTACATAAAGTTGTTTCAAACAATAAGAATTATTGAAATCTTCATATATAGCGCTTTGTAATCCTCCACAGGAAGTACCACTATTAAAATATTCCCTGAATTCTTGCTCATATTCCAATAACTTTCCAGCAATATAGAAGATAATATTAAGACGGTTGCCTCTATACCTTGGCAATAAAGTTTTGGAAAGGTCATTTTGGTTAAGGAAAATTATAAATCCCTTTGGATATCCCTTACCATTTTTATGCCTTACCTTGTTTATGTTGTAAATCAAGTTTCCAGCCATGCAATCATTACCAAAAACTTTGCCCTTCCTTTCTTCTAAATTCTTTGAAGCTGCTTTGACACTTGTAGCAATTCTATCTAGGGGATGTAAGTGACAATGCAGTTCATTTAAATACTTCCCCTTCACTTTTAATTTTTCGAATTGTAGCCAAGTTTGTTAGACATCTATCCATTTAGGTATTTTTAATATTGTTTATAATGTTACTCCTTATTTCATTAAAATTTGAATCTTCATTGAAGTAGGAGTATACTTCACTTAATTCATCGATAGTGGAACAAATATGTTTAGTATAATTATCTGCTGTACCAACAGGCACTTCCTCCACACCAACGGAAAAACTTTTGTCCCTACTAGTAAAATGAATAGAGTTTATGAGAACATCTTCTTGGCTCGTGGCATCAAATCCCGATGTAACATTACTATTACTAAAAAGACATTCCGCTGATTGTAGACTTGATATGTTCCCCAGCTCTCTTGCCATCATTTCTACACAGCTCTTTTTAGGTGTATTAATGTCATCTTCAGTGCCCAATAATGATTTTAGTAATACTTCAGTGTTTGGTGTCGGAACTTCATAGACAACACAGTGATATACCTTCATTCTCATATTTGTTGAATAAGTTTTAGGCTGTAAAACATTTAGACGAGTCTTTCTAGATAATTTGGTAACTTCTTGACACTGAAAATTTTCTTGTAAAAATAAGTTTTATGTCTTGAATCTTTTCATAATTACTTCCTTCTTCTTCAATCTAGACATTACATTATTTAAGCTAACTCTTGGAACCATAATGATTATTATTTTTATTATGCTATTATAAGACAATAATTTAGAATACGTATTTCTCATACGCTTTAATTTAGATTGAGATCATTTTAATTCCTCCTTAAGGGCACTTTCATTTAATTTTTTTTACCACAATCTCCCATTCATATATATTTTTTTCAAATTATCAATGTTATGTTTATTAGAAAAAATGGTAATTTTGCTACACTTTAATTCAGATTTAGTCTTTGATAGTGTTGATCTTAAATTAAAAGTTCTTAATTCTGAGATGGGAAAGCCTTTTTTCAAAAATTGAAGCCTTGTTTATCATTTTGGTCTTCAGGTTTTTACAACGAGGTGTTAATGATTGAACTTCGCTACTGCTACATGGTTTATCAGAAGAAGGAATTTTAAGTTGTTGATCACTTTCATGCAATGCACTTTTGGATGGAGAAGCGTCCAATGGAAAAAGTAATGTCTCATTGCATGCCATTTAAATTTATCCATAACAGTTTGATTTTTAAGATTAATAAATTTCTTTAAGATCTTACTAACAATTTGCCTGATATTATTATAAAAATTAAAATCATCGTCTATGGAATATTTGAAAACAAAATTCCTTCAATTTCGTTGCTGTTTTGAGTTTATTATATTCTCCAGATGTAGTATACATGTAAAGAATGTGTCCATTTTGTAAGTTTTTACAGGAATTTTGAAGTTTATCGAAATGTTGAAGAATAAATTCTAGTGTGAGTGTATGAACGAATATTTTTCGATGTTTCGTTTTTTCTTATATGGAGACATTTTTCAATATGTTATTAATCTATACAGAAATAAATAAATATTCATTAATTAAAAATATACTTATTTAATAAAACAAACACAAAATTAAGAAATATAATAAGCTGATTAACATTGTAGCATTAATTAATTTTAATGGAAAACATTTTAATTATTATTATATATAATTTCAATTATATTCTACAGTTGATTATTATAAAAGCAATGTTTTGAAAAGTCCATTATTTATTTAAGAAGTTGATCGAATTTGATGAAATTTCTTATGTTAATATACAAAATAATAAAATTTGCCACATCCTACTGTAGATAACCAACCAGAAATATTCAAAAGTTGACAATAAACCACCTTTTCTTAAAAGACTAATTTTGAAAAGTCGATTTAAAAAATATTAGAACGATTTTAACTCCAAATACTTTTACAAAGAGATTAAGTTCTAGTCCACCCTGGGGATGCCCCTGAATTTAGTTTCCTTGGAAAAAAAAGAAGTTTTGGAACCATTGTCTTTGGGGGACATGTATTTACGAGGTTTTTTGAACGAGGTGTAGATTTTAAGCAAAAATGACATTTTTCATGTAGTTAATTTTTCTGCTTTTTTAAGCGCACAAGACAGTCCTTAAATCTTACCTACTATTTTTTTTATTTTTTTTTTTTTACAATATGAATAATATTCAACTGGAAAACAAATTTACAAAAGTATATAATTCGCAAAGTAATTATCGATATAAGCTTATATTTAAATGTTTTTATAATAAACAAGATAATCTTAACAATATAGATCGTAATGATTTCTATCTATAAGTATCTGAATGGAACCAACAATAAATGTATAACTGTAGGGTAAATGACATTTTATTAAAAGAAATAATAATTGTAGTCAATTTTGGGTAATTTTAATTTATGTTATTCTTTTTAATACATAGCTAGTCCCTCGTTATTTGTGTGTATCGCCACCAAATTATCATAATGTTTCATTAGAAAATAATAATTATTTCAACTTTTAAATAGAGTAAATAATATAAAAAGTTAATATTTAATAGGTTAATTAAGTCTTGCGTGATAATAAATACGATGGAGTATCATATATTTTAACGATGGGTAGTAAAAATGGATTTACTACGCATGCCCTCTTTTATATCTTAATTTTTATCAAATTCTACATCTCTTCGAGTATGAAGTATAAATTTTATATAAGCATTTTGATAAGATTTGATATACAATTTTAAGATTTTCTATGTTTAAATAATGTATTAACTAAATAACATTTTATATATATATTTGTTTTAATCTATCCATTACTCTTGCGCCAAGATTAGAGATAACGTAGACAATGCAACTTTGTAGTTTGTACTCGACGTAATTAAAATATGTGGAGGATCAATGAGTTACTCGACGAATGCATTATCACTGCAAAACATAATTAATATATTTTAATATTTAATTTTTACACCCAAGACTCTATTTCACCGCATGTAATTAAGATTTCTCCGAAAATCCCTTGAGATATTTATTATAACATCATGAGATACTCATTCAAAAATGGTCTTTAAGTTCATCATGTAAATTAATCAACTAAAATTCATTATTTTATCAATTTATTGTACTGGGATTATATGTAAGTCTTTATTGAAGATTAATTATATATCATGCATAGTTATAAATAATACTTCTTAGTGTTAATTTAAATAAAAAATATTGAAATTAAGATGTTTTAGTGGACATAAGCGTTATACTACATGACTTATGAATAAAAAGGGAACGATTATTAATTATAAAAATAAATTAATTGTTCATGTCGACTATGAATCTCCTCTTCTTAAAATGTTAATTATAACACAGATGATGTTGCGCACTTATAGCATGTACCACTCCCGAAATTTATATAACTCATCAAGGAATACTTTAAATTAAGTAACTGGAGATCTCAGAAAGGTGACGAAAATTAACTTTTAAAAAGTTGATTTTTAATGTGTTAGAGATATTGAAAAGAATAATAATCCACACAGAGTTGTAGCTTAGTTCATGAAGAATAGTTATCCGAAAAAAAATTAAATTTCGCAGAGTAATTAGCGACAAAAGAAATGCACATTTTTTTCTTAGAAAAACCACTAAAAGTATGTATAACAATTTTATTGTGACTCCCTCTAGGTTTGTAACCTACCTACTCTATGGAACTCACAGTCATTACATTTATTTTAGATATTTATTTTACTCTCTATATATAAACATCACGTGATAACGCTCTGAAATGTATTTTTTTTTAATAAAGAAAAAAACTATAATAGCTATTTTCAGCTATACGGTGTAATCACTCGCTATAGGCGCGTTTATTGTTATTATATATTTTCTTTCTTGTTTATTTTTTTGTATTATTGAAATTGTTTCAACCGGTGATTAATTGTTTTAAACTTTCAGTCTCTTTGGTCGTAGAAACCTTTGATAACGGAATGTCTGGCGGAGTATATGGTGGAGACGAAGTAGGAGCATTGGTTTTCGACCCTGGTCACTTCTCTTTTCGAGTTGGTTATGCTGGAGAGGATTGTCCGAAGGCAGAAATCCCTTCTTTCGTTGGTGTTGCTCCGGAGCATGAAAAGAAGTATCTCAAGAGTCCATGGAAGTAAGTTATTATTATGAAGGATTCTTTATCATTCGGACGGGTTCAATTGATTTCATTTTTAGATCGATGGAACCGACACGAAACCTAGATTGAATACTGGTAAAAATGGGAAACTGCGATATTATATTGATACCTGCAGTCTTCACTATCCCAAGAAGGGAATGGAAATCAGTACGTTCATGAAAGATGGAATGATAGACAATTGGGAGGTGTTTGAGGAGCTTATGAATTATTCCTACTCTCAAATTATAAAATCAAAAGCTGAAGAACATCCAGTTCTTTTTTCAGAGGCTCCTTGGAATCAAAAAGCAAGAAGAGAAAAACTCACTGAAATCATGTTTGAGAAATATAACATTCCTGCATTTTTCCTCGCAAAAAATGCTATTTTAGCTGCTTTTGCAAATGGGAGATCAAGTGGACTGGTTCTTGATTCAGGAGCAACACATACTTCAGCGATCCCTGTTCATGATGGATACGTTTTACAACAAGCTATTGTTAAATCCCCTCTTGCAGGAGATTTTCTTACGTCTCAGTGCAAACAATTTCTTGATGAACGTAATGTAGAAATAATTCCACCATACATTATTGCTAGTAAAGAAGAAGTAAAAGAGGGAGATCCTCCTAAATGGACGAAAAAAAAGAATATTCCGGACGTTACTATGTCTTGGCACAATTATATGTGTAGAAATGTAATACAAGATTTCCAAACCTCCGTCTTACAAGTATCTGATTGCTCATATGACGAAGAAACGATTTCAACTATTCCTCATCAAAGTTATGAATTCCCCAATGGATATAACGACGAATATGAGTCTGAAAGATTTAAAATCCCTGAAGCCCTTTTTGACCCCTCTATTATTAGAGCTCCTCAAGCTGCATCTATGCTGAGCCCTGCCCATGTAGTCACCACATCAGTTGGTAAGGTTATGTTCGATCTCTTTATTTTAGATGTTTACTCATTCCTGTTACAATTAGGTATGTGCGATATCGACTTAAGACCTGCGTTGTACGGATCTGTTATTGTCACAGGAGGCAACTCTCTTTGTCTGGATTCACGGATCGTCTTAACCGAGACTTGTCTCAAAAGACACCAACTAATATGAGATTAAAACTTATTTCAGCGAACGGAAATCAAGAAAGACGGTATGGATCTTGGATTGGAGGCTCAATTCTAGCCTCTCTTGGGTCTTTTCAGCAAATGTGGATTTCAAAAGCTGAATATCAGGAATCAGGAAAAGTACAGGTGGATCGTAAATGCCCCTAGAATTGACTATTAGTAATAAAATCATTTTTATATGATTGTGTATTTTATCCACATTAACTACCTATATTATAACAATATACACTAAAAGAAACATTTTAAAAGATAATCCTATAAATCTCTTATTGTAAGTAAATAACTTTTAAAAGAAATAATAACACTCATTGTTCGTATTACTTAAACTCCATATGGTTCTCGTAAATACTGAAAACTTTTGATAGATCACCAATTTGATGTCCTAAATATTAATAACTTATGTTAGATGACTAATTTGATGTACATATTTGAGTGCATTTTCGTTTCAGTAGTTAAAAACTTTTGACAAATTTTACAGAAAGTTATACATGTACAATGAATAAGTTCTATCTGACTCAAAATGGTAAAAAATAAAAACATGGAAAAATTCATTAAAGTAGAAATAATTCAGGTTTTTGAAAAATTTAATCTTACAAATTATAATTTATTAAAATAAGGTATTAATGTAGTGCTATGGTTCAGGCACTACAGTACAAGCAGCAGGTGGGTTCCACTCGAATTATAAACGAAATCTGGTTTGTAATCTAATTACTACATTCTCGAGGCTATTTAAATTTTATAAATCTGCAAAATCATGTTTGATTAATTTGGATATCGGAAGAAAAATATTTTATTTTTTTTTCAATTACGGATTAGATTAAAGATATCACTTTATTATTACTATAATTCGATTATATTATATGACGGAGGTTGCTTTTCAATTACATTTTGGTTCAAAAAATTTGATTGAATTTGGATGTCACAAATAAAAAGATTTTTTAAATTTTTATACTCTTTTCACAATGGTTATTTACTTTAAAGAAGTCAATTTGCACCTTGGGATTGAAAAATGTTAAGCTTAAAAAACTGACATTGTCATGAAATTTACTTCAAAAAATAATATTGCATGTAAATAACTTTTTAAAAGAAACCAAAACAATGTATGTATTGCTTTTACTCGATTGTTTGTAACTATAATTAATTATTACTTGAGATATTTGAATTATCTTCGTCTAACAATATGGACTTTTTAAGTTTCTTATATTATAATATAAAGTTCAGATTTGAAATTTTGGATATGTAGCTTAATTCAATTCTGACATTTGAGCCATTAAACTTTGAAAATATTAATACTTAATTTATTAAAATATGCACTCTTTATAATATGTCTTTTAAGATCTTGTTTATTTTTTCTTTTGGCTAAGATATAATTTATTTCATAATTAAGCCTATAAAAAACAAAAATAGCATTGTTTCTAGTAGTTAAAATGGTTTATAGGATTACAAATATTCTAGAATATTACTAAGTAGTATCTAAATATAACAATATATTAAGATTATAATTGAATACTTACCTCAATCGTGAACAAAGCAATAAAAATTTGTTCAATATGTAGTATAACAGATTACTAAATAAATAATTCAAATTAAATCGGTAAATTTTCAAAAGCAAATGTAGAATTGATAAATTTCATTCAAATTTTTGTATTGTAAAAGGACGTAAAAAATATGACTCAAAGCAGGACCAAATTTGTCCTATTAAAATAATACAAAATAACTGGTGACAAATGCCGTAAAGTCTATAATGCTTCCCAGCAAATGGGTCTGAACTCGCTGGGCATAACATAGATCCTACGTTAGCACTAGTAATTAAGGATATTCCATGAAGTATTATCCAATGTATTAGCATCCATATGCCATAACTTAAATAGGACCAAGACCAGGAAAATTCACCGGGATTAGACAAATTGAAGTGGTACTTCATGAGATAAAGAGGAGTCAAACAAAGAATGAAAAAATGTTGAATCCAATAGACTTCTACTTCATATGGCAAGCGAAGACAATCTGTTACAGGAAAAAGTAAGGCCGTAAAAGGTCCATGTAGAAAATGAAGCATAATACGAAATATATATTCATTATACAAAGTTTCTTTTCCTTAAATGCGAAAATAATAATAACTAATTATCGATCGATATGAAACAACTCTAAAATTACCTAGCAAAAGTGAAGTTAAAAGATAAATTTGACATATAGTGATGAGATGGCATGGCATCCATAGGAATATGACTTGTTTCGATACAATTTTATAACCTATCTCTACGATGAAGATAACATACAGAGTAAATGTCACCCATTTGAGATAGGCATTCTTAATATTGGAATGTGACTTCGGTGGAGAGTGTCTCAAAAAGCCATAAAGAAGAAAAATAACACCTAACGTAATTCCAAAAAGTGTTTCCTTAAAACGATGTGATAGAGGGACATGATGCCAGCAGATGGATCCCCTTCTGATATATCACTTTTGTTTATTCCTCCGACACTGATGTCAACTATCAACTGAACGATAGTGTTCATATCAAGCTTTTTTCCATACTCTAATATATAAAGATATATACAATTAATAAGAAATCCATAATTAAGAAAATTATACTCATCCACAACAATAAACTCTATAAACATTGAAAATAAATATTAATAACATTTGTTAATTTTTTCCTATCAGGTGTTAAGATTATATAAAAACACCTATCAAAAATATTACTCGTGTCATTAATATCCAACACTTCTTAATTCATAATAGGAAGTTAATTTTATTTTATGATATTAAAAAAATAATATATATATACATAATAAAATAGGGATATCCCTAGTTAGTAGATAGGCTATGTTACTGTGTTACACAATAAAAATAAAAAACAAATATTATCTGAGTAACCACTAATCCCAAAGTGTCAATGAATACAGTTAATGAGTGAATAACTTAACATTAACTTTAAATAAAAACGGAATACAAAATAATAAACGTCAATATTCAATTCCAGGAAAGTAAATTAAATTTGGAAACTTAAAAGTCTACGCCCAAAATGATATAATGAGGAACGCATATTTCCCTAACAACCTGGAAGAATAAACGGTTTTCTGTTCATCAAAAACATAATGTTGATGATAAACTAAGCAGGTTACAGCAGAGAGAGAAAATTCATCTCATGTAAATATACATTTATTCTTAATATTTAGAATTCACTTTAACTTTGAGTTTTTATAGTACAAAATGTATAACTCAATATCTTAGAAGGTATTTTTGGATAACTCGTTAGTTGATCATAAATAAATAATAAAAATAGTTAAATATGTCTCGCAGAGACATATATATTTAAGTTTAATGCATTGGTCAATAATGTCTTGCACCAGGAATAGAGAAGACGGATTACGTAAAAAATCTAGAAATTACTAGATCTAAAATTTTATAGTATGGACTAGGGTTGCAAAATTCCGGGAATTTTCAAACATGAAAACTTTACATGGGAATTTTGGAGAATTAACGGGAAATAATTGGAATTTTTGACTAAAAAAAGTGTTAAACTTGGAATTTTTAATGTTGAAGGCTGGAGACATTTTTTTTAACATATTAGTACATAAAAAAAAAAAAATCATCGACAAGATATCAAAAATGTTACAAAATAGTTGCATTGTTGAATATAATTGAATATACTGCGTTATTGGCTCTTATATTCTATGTGTACTTATTGTTATTAGTCATCTCAATCTCAAATATGAACAGATATATTTAGAATTTAGTTAAAAACCTGTAGCTACCGAAAATAACAAATAAAGATGTTTGGGCATTAATTTCGGAAGTTCGTTAGAAAATGGTTTAAAACTGGCTATACTTTGTGTGAAATTAAAAATCTATGTATTCTGTAAAAATAATTTTGGTACAGTCATGTGAAGGAAAATTCATAACTGACCCATAAAATAAATTTTGTTCTTTACAATATAAATATTTATAAAAAAGTAAGTGGGGTGGAATATTATTCCTACTGTCCCTGATAACCCGCTACTATCTAAATATTTAACTGAAAAAAGTTAAGACCCTTCCTCCCCTCTTTCGCAGCCCCTAAGGTGTATGCACAGAGGCAGCGCACAAATAACAGATTTATTGGGCTGAAGTTATAATTAAAATAAGTATAATAAGAAAATTAATCTTTTTCTATAATTATGGATATTAAGATGTATTTGTGATAGAGGAAATGGAGGTCGAAAGAGAAGGAATCTTCAGTGTAGTAAGAATCACAGTATCTAATAGTCGGAAAAAATCCTAAGTATTGTCCTGGCTTTAAATAGATACGGAGCATTTCATAATCACATAACCTACTTATTTGAAAATTCCCGAATCAAAGTTTCCATGGGAACTTTCGGAAAGCTTTCCTCATTAGCAACTTTAGCAAGAACACATCACAAATCAGCTTATTCGTGTAGTTGCATAATGACTCTTGAATCATGACAGATAGTTTATAAAAGAAGGTATAATAATATTAATTAATGTATCAATAAAAATTATGAAATGACAAAATAAGAAATTTATGACACCAAATACTTACCATTCATGCAAATTTAAATAAGCCTCTTGAACTAATTGTCGATTTTTATTGCCAAATATCTGTCCATCTGAACCATATTTTTTTAATATCCTTCCTGAATATTTTTGTACCTGGAGACGACCTAGCTGCTACACTAAGATTTATATACATACATACACTTTATATACTTGTACTTTAATTACAACATCGCTACTAAAAAGAGGATATCATTATTAACACCCACGACAACATACAATACATTGATAATAACAAGGTATTTAAACTATCTTGGATAATAATTCAACTCATGTTGCAACAGTTTTCAAAAATTAAAGGAACCATTTTACATACATAAGGTAAATTTATACATAAAATGACATATTTGTATTCCCTAATTCACGAGGAATAACAGGGCAGTATAACTCATAATCATAAGCGCTGCCATTAGATGGAAAAGAAGCGAAAAAGCCTCATAATTATGTAACATAACTTATGTATGCTACATAAGATTTATTTACGTTACGTCATATCAATTATTTATTTTTGTTGTGTTTATTTCTCTTTGGTCACTCAAAAGTCAGGAGCTGATGAGTCATGATTAATAACTACCTAAAGGCTATAGCTATAAACTAAATCTATATTTAAAGTATATAGACTTAAATGACTCAATAGTAGTTATATTGGCTATAAAACATATTATTTAAAAATAATAATGTGTGTTGGAGTCGGAGTCGGGCGTTATATATAACGACTCCGCAGCCCTGGTTCCAACTCTCTTCTTCTCTCCCCTCTTTCCTTCTACTAAGAAATACACGCGTCCACAGGTTTGGTGAATTTAAAAGAAGTTGTAATTCAGCCTTGGACTGCCAGTTGGAGCCAGCAGCCTAGGGTAATGTAAATCAGGGAGTGTACTCCTTGTGTAAATCCATACAATGATAATTATTAATTAATAACTGATAATAAATAATAGATAACTCTTGTATTTTATGGTAAAGCCAAGTCTACAGCTACCCTTTGGTAAAGCCATGGACATCTCGAGCTATTTAAACTACATGCAGATGAATAAAAAAGCGTGCCGGCTCCAAGACACGGCTTCTTTTTAAAATTCATTTATTACATTAGTGAAAGATACTTATAGCTTCAGGATTCCGATCGTGACTATTAAGTTTAAGGTGATGAGAGGAAATTGCTGTGCCCGCAGATGCCATCAAGATTACGACGGCACCTCCAAGAATCCTAAGATACTATACCATAGTTTTCCTTGTTCCAATGTGCGTCCTAATCTGGATCTGCACAAGCTAAAAAACAGGTTCTAGCTTTGGGTAAAAGGCTTAGTTGCATTAAAATGAAAAAATATAGAACTGATTCAAGGATTGAAATATGTACTTAATTGAATTACTTAACTTTTCATGAGACTGAAAAAGAATACTGTACCTTGAGTGTGGCCAAACCTTCGGCTCTACCTATACCTAGACCCACCCGAGCATCCAATAGTGGCTTACAACTCTAGCTTAAAAACAAGCATGAGGAAGCCTTGGAGCTCAAAATATTTGGGGAAGAAGAGGTGCTAACCGTTAACGAGCTTTATGATTTGTTATGAATTTATGGAAACATTACTGTCGGGATTTATACAAATTAACTCCCCCAAATTGTCCCTGATTAAGTAGGAAGCGACTGAAGGCAGGGGTCTTGATATTAAGGCTAGCCTTGAAATCCTAGAAGACTTAACCTTTTGTATTTTTATAGGCATCATACGCTAAGCAATAGTTCAGTCTCCCACTGTCCAAAAAAAAAAAAAAGGCTAAAGTCCTCAAATTAGTAACTGAAGTAATCAACATTGCTGCGTATTTAGGATCAAAAGAGTTTTTGAATAACGAATAGAATTATGAAATCCTAATGGGCTTATTGAACAAACTACTTGGATCCCCAGACACGGAACAAAAAAACCAGCAGAAGGAGATTTTCACCTTGTCTTCTGTGGCAAAATGTGAGTACTTCCATGTCCCAAGTATTTTAGAACTCTGTCTACAACAATTACCGTAGAGACTGAACTACCGTCATCTATATTTAAGTATCTTGGAAAAAGGATCAAACACCTTAACAGCAGAGAGCGTAATGTCAATGAGATCTACACGGCAGAAAGAGTTGAGTTTGTTAGAGGTAAGTTATTGGACTTCGAGAACAACCACACAACTAAAATGGCCCTTACATTTATGATCAAATCTGTCGGAGGACTTAACTTATACTAGTTAAATTCAACGTTGAATTCCTCTACAGCAAATATACTCTAATTATGAAAACCTTCTATCAAATCGGATTTATCGTTGTGGGCGTATTAGTCAACAGGAAGTTCTTCACTCATTTTCTTTGTAGTGGTGAACTTCAAACTTCAATTACTCACCCATACAACATCAATAGAAAGTTCATCTCATCTTATAAAAATATTTACGATTGTTTCCAAAGGCAAGAACACTTCAGCATTCCTCTGAACAGTCTAGGATTTAAATCATCATTACACCCTAACTTTGCTCATATCAAACATAACCACCATAAAGAGTCAAGAAAGAGCTCAGAAACTACAATTGAAGTAATAGTTGATGTTGTTTGTGATCAAGGTCACAAATCCTCTTCAACGTGATGGATAAAAAAAAATGGGTCCTCAACTCCATGACAACATCTGATCATCTAAAAACAAGCTCAAATATAGAAAGGTTGGCAAACTTCAAACTTATAATGTTTAATGGATTAACATCAATGTTTTTGGTGTGCATCTATTTTTTAAATACTTAATGTAACTTATGTTGGGAATATATTGCAGCTTATTCAGTCTTGAATTCTTATTAATTGCCCTATTATGAATAAATATTTATAGATATTTTAACTCATATAATCCGTATTGAAAAAGCGTATTAATATATTTTATTAAAAAAATAACATATTTGTGAACTTTTTCTAAGCCCCCCCTTGGAGCGCGCGTTTTCTAATCTGTTGTCTAGGTGCTTGAGACGTCCATGGTAAAGCTTTAAGCCGGGTGATGGTCTAAAGCTTAATGGTGATGACAAGAAGCGAGTGAAATGTAAATATAACTTGCTCGCTAAGCCTGTATCTTAATAGCTGTAGTAGGAATACTCAATAGCATGGGCAAAGATGTCTGAGATATCTTCTTTCAACATCTATTTATACTTTAGTTTACTCACTTTGTTTTCCATCTACGGCCCGGAAAAGTTCTTCGATGAATTTTGGAGTCCTCTAATTGTGCATAGTCCCTCAGGTTTAGTTCAAGGAGCCCGAGAAAAAGGCCATCAAGCCTTTTATGGTATCCCTTACGCTTTACCGCCCACTGGAGAACGTCGTTTTCGGTCTCCTGAACCATATCCAACTCCTTGGAAAGGGACACTTCAGGCTGGAAGAAGCTATCCCCCGGCATGTCCTCAACAACTCAGGTCTTACTTCAAATCCCTTCTATGGGACGTTGAAGGGAATGAAGACTGTCTCTATCTCAACATCTTTTCACCAGACTCTGCGTCCCTGCAGCTATCCAATGAGTCTCCACCATCTCAGGAAAACCTGTTTCCTGTGATGGTTTGGATCCATGGGGGGAATTTTATGAGTGGGACTGCCTCAGACTACGAATCCATTTATTTTATGACCAAAGATGTCATACTTGTCATGATATCTTACAGATTAGGTCCTTTAGGCTTCCTTAATCTTGGAGAAGAGTACGCGAGGGGAATCAAGGCATTGAGGATCAGATTCTTGGTAACAGAAAAGCTAAAATTGAACGTCCAACTATTTAATTCTTAATTTAATAGCTCTATCGTGGATTCAGGATAATATTTCGAGTTTTGGTGGTGATCCTCAAAGAGTAACGATTTTTGGAGAGAGCTCCGGAGCGATAAGTGTATTACATCATATGTCCGTTCCAATGAGTAAATTATTATTCCAGTCTGCTATAATTCAAAGCGGTTCAATTTATCAACCCACAATTAAAGAAACGTAAATTTGAAAGACTCGTTTTATTCTGAATATTTGAATATACATAAATATGTCTTTATTTGTAGATTCATGATGGAAATGCACGAAGCTTGGATTGCGGAAATGGGATGTATCGGTGTAATAGATACACAAGAATGTATTCAGAAGCTTCCTTTGGCTAAAATAGTGAATAAAAATCCCTTTTTAAGTGATTGTAACCTTAAAAAAAAATGGACATCCTTTTCCTAACCCATGGTTCCCCGTCCTAGAGGGAAGTTATCTCCTGAAAGAAGTATCTGCAGAAAATAAAAAATCACATGCACCCAGAGTCATGATAGGAACAACTTCAAATGAAGGTTTTTTTGGCAACATCACGCTTCATGCTTCAAAATAATTATACTGAAGGCTTTATGTAAGCTCTTTAAATTCTTTAAACACAACATTTTTATTTTATAAGAGGCTGTTGATGTCCATATGTCAGGTCAAAGTGGGAGGAATGCTTTAAACTGAATACTGCAGGAGATGAATCTTATGATTTAGAACCTGTTATGGACTATTACTTTGGCTCAAACAAAAAACCTGATTTTCCATCTCAAGTGCAGAATTTTTCCAATCTCATCTCTGATTTTTGGTATAATGGTCCGACTTTTGAAACAGTTAAGTATGTACTCTTAAATTGTCAAGCAACTCATTCATATTCAATTCATGAGGTTATTTTAGCGAAATCATAGATTTATATTTTATTAGTTTACTTTAATTATTATTATATTTATACTGTCCCTTTCCTGTTAAAACATGTTATCCCTACGAAAAAATATGCTTCACACAGTATAATAATTTGTATATTGGCTATAACTCCTATTTTGCAAATTTTGACAATTTTATGCCAAATTCAAAGTTGTGACTTGATGCACCTCCTACAAATTGAGGATATAAGAAACATCTTCTAAGCTATGGTGAATATTACCCCCTTTAGTGTGTCTATCTTTATTATTTAATCTTCGTTTTTTATGCAATTAAAAAACTTAAAAAAACTCTGAAAAAAGGTAAAAATAATAAATACACACCTTCTTCACATTGGTGGCATAATTAGCTTGAATATAATATGGTTGAAAGGGTAATTTATTTACTGCCACATGTCTAAGCAAAGTAACCCTAGAATGAATAATAATGAGTGTATATTTTAGTGTCTCTGTTACACCTACTTTGTTATAAACTAAATTTCATTGCATAATGTTATTTAACTAGGCGATTAGATCCATCTAATATGATTTGTCTGAAAAATACTAACTTGATCGATTTATCATATAACATGCATCATCAACTAACCTGTTATATAATAATTGAAATTTTGGATCGCTAAAAACTTTTAAAATGAGCGATAAATTATATTATAAAATAAACTACGAAGATTTAGTTTCAATTTTATTAATCAAATGATCACGTCACATATTTTATAAAAAAGCAAGTAAGAAATGTAGATATTTACATGAAAAACATAATTATGAACGATCCAATAAAGGAACCCTGTTCTTGTGTGAACAATTGCATTTAAAAAAAATCTATTTAGAATTATGGTCCCTCAACTGTAATGACCTTAAAAAGTTTATTCATAGGCGTGTTGATTAAAAGACTACAAAAACTGCTCCCAAAGCAATAACTGTAGCATCATCAGAATTATTGAAGGATTTGACCTGTTATACGGCACAGATGAGAATAAAAATCCAGACAGATTTAGGAAATCTGTCTAGATTTTTATTCTAATTCAAATAATTTAATCTATAATGATGAATAAATATATTTTTTTATTGCTTGAACATTATATCCGCTTTTACTTGAATTAAAATATTTTTAAATACTAAATATTTTTAATACTAAAATTTTCAAATCAAGCAACAATAACAGTTCAGAAAAGTTATTTTAATATGATTTATTATTTTAATAGTTTTTAGGTCTTCAAAATTTCAAATAAAGCCGGCGAATTGATGAAACCATATATTACGAGAAATCTAATAAGAAAGTCTTTATTCCTTTTTTCTTAGAAAAAATAATAGTTTTATATAATCACAAGATAATAATCATTTATTTGCTAAGATATGTTTTATCAGAAAGAGACAGTATATATATCTTGAGTTTTACAAGATCTCAATTATTTTTATTTTTTGGGATATAGTGATATGTTTTAAGGAAAAATTGGAAAAAAATTAGTATTTGTTATTAATATTATGAATTAAAGATCCTAAAATCCTGTCTCAATGTTCCTTTAAGAAAAAAATAATTTTTAATGATATTTTCTATTTTTGATACACTTATGGAGTGCAATAATATAATGATCAATTTATGCGCTAAAAGTTTATTCTTAATCTGATAACCCTGAGATTCAGATATAGTGTCAATTTTATCCTGGATTGTGACTTTTGGTACTAATTGACACCAAATCGACAATTTGGTTATCTATATGTCCAGCTTTTACCCCTTCGAAACCTGATCAAACAGCTTCGAATGTTCCATTGCTCCTCAGAGGTCGATATCAACCACTTTTAATCCTGAGATTCAGTTACTATATTTTTGTGAACAAGTAGGGCTAAAAGTGTTAAAATATGATTCAAATTAATAAATATAGAATGTACAGGACAAAAAAACCTTTGACAAAAAATATTTTCCCTCATTTTTATTATTCTTGCATAACTTTTTTAAGTATCTATTCATAAATTGTACTCAAATTTTTGTCACTGTTAAAGGTAACCTCCAATTTTTATAAAAGCTCTTAGTCCAAATTTGATCTTTAAATCCCCACACATCTCAAAGTTACACGCGTTGAAACTTCAACTTATTCTCCCCGAAACTTTACAAATGTGGATTATATCCCTATCATTCT
Organism: Lepeophtheirus salmonis; assembly: GCF_016086655.4. Lineage (NCBI taxonomy): Eukaryota > Metazoa > Arthropoda > Copepoda > Siphonostomatoida > Caligidae > Lepeophtheirus > Lepeophtheirus salmonis. Next base: position 13,820 of record NW_027297111.1, on the reverse strand, counting down.
CATTCAATGAAAAAGTTTAACGAGTTAACAGATTCGAATCAAATTTGGTTGTATAATTGTCCTTTTCAGAAATGAAATATTGGATGTATAACTCAATCCAAAGAAATGATAGGCATAATTGAAAAATTATCAAATAGCTAAAAAAATTACTTTATCTGTGAAATAATGATTTTCATAAATAATACGATTACTCCTAATTCCATGATTTTTTTTTTAATATTAATAAAGCGTTCTATATTATACTGGTTTATGTTTAAAAAAAAATATATATATATATATATATTAAAGACCACCAATCTTAAAATATTTAAATTTTTTAACTTTTTTTTTTTTTTTTCATAACAAAAATAAATAAAAAATTATCGGATACTATTTGATAGCTTCCCAATTATGTATTATACTTCCCTATCATTGCTTTGGTTTACAATTTATCTAATCAAAATGCGAATTTCTCCATTAAGACCTCAGAACCAAGTTGTTGTACTGAGTCACGCATCCAATATATATCGCATCTTCTATCAATTATACCGCATACCAATTTTGAGTCGAATCCATTTCCTCATAGATAGTCTTATATATATATATATATATATATATTGAAAGGTACAGTCATTTAGAAATATAATTTGTTACATACTACCTTCTTCTAGAGAAATTGCAAATAAGGGATCACCTGTCTATTACTATTTATATGATCACGATGGGTTTCTCTCCATGACAGACTCACTAAGTCGCGCATCGTACGATTATTGGAAATTCATAGTTCGCTATGCTTTTGGTCAGGAAAGTGGGAAAACTAATGGAGCATCACATGCTGATGAACTTCCATTTCTGTTTAGGTAAGATATCAAAAGGTATTTTTTTATGCTTAATTTTTAAATGAAATATTCTTTGGAATAGAGAATATCCTAGAAATTTACTCAAACGACCTGTTGATGAAAAAATGTGGAGACTCATGATCGACGTTTGGACAAATTTTGCAACTTCGGGTGATCCGAATGGTGCAAAAGAAGGATACAATTGGAAACCGGTTTCCCACAAGAATGACTATACATATATAGTACTAAAAAATGGCGAGATCAAATTTCCAAGCCATGGTCAAATGAAGGAACAACGTGATAGACTAAAGGTATGGGATTCTGCAATCATAAAGAAAAGGATCATTATCAAATAGTCTATTTTTATTTTTAAATTAAATCCGCCTCTTTATTTATTTGACTGAGCACGGATATCACCAATGGATACTTACTGGTGTGATAAATTTGTGATAGTAATTGTTATTGGTTTTTTATTTTTAAGGATGTAGTTGAATAAATTTTCTTTAGCATAGCTTATTACCTTATTTTATAGTCTTGATAATTTTTTAGCGCTGCCCCATCCCATGTAGGCTCAACAAACACTTGAATTGCATATTTAAAAAATATTTTTACTTGTGGGCAATATGAGTCACATGAGTATTTGTAATGGAGAATTATCACTATCTCAATCATTTATGAAGTTGTTAATAAACGGAATCATATGCATTACATCAATTAAATACTGATAGTGTATCTTTTTATTGCAGCCGGTGTACATTGTATGTAAAGATCAATAAATGTACAGTACTATAACTAGAAATAAGGATGTACTCAAAATTCTAAGATGGCTAGGGCCTATTCTAGGAGTTTCCTTTAAAAGGTTGACTAGATTAGGATTACCTCTTTTTATATTAAAGTCCATAATTTGATTCCCCTAGAAAATAAATTTTCTCTTAACATTTGTTATCATTACGTACTTTAGAAGTCACAGCGAAGGTAGACTTTATACGAAACAGCGATTTCAAAACGTTTGTCCCGTTCAAAATGAGACTTGGAGTAAGGAAAAAATGGATACTATTTGATTTTTCTAAATATCGTTTTCACGTGACGTCAGCATTGTTGATGTCGGCTATTTTGGGGCCCTAAAACAACCAAGTCTTAAAGCAATGAAAATCCTTTTTGAATTAATATAAAAAAAAAGTAATACATTATTATTATCTAAGACTTGATATCAAAATGGAACCCATCAGATAAAAGAGAAAAAATATTATACTTCTATTGCAAAATTTAATTATATCTATGACCCTAAAATGTACATATTACATTGATTTAATTCAAGTATCAGTGTTTATCTTATGCATCAAGTAGATGATTATAGATAGTTTACTTGTGATCAATGCTAATGCGAAGTCTTTATTTATTCTTAATGGCATTTGATGATGTTACATCAAGATTTATTGGAAATTCGTCCCTTTTATGAAGTAAAAATACTAACATTAAGCCTGTTTCAATTATTACAGCATAAAAATGCAATATTTGCACCCTTAAATCTGGTCGATATGCACTATTAACAAGTGAAACAAGAAACTTAGAAGCTTGAAACTCTCATTGAACATGATGATGAGATAAAACTGTGTGCAAGATATTCCGATGATGAAAAATTGATTTCAGCACTCTCACCTTTAAAAATTGTTGATAAAATGTTGTGCAGGGGACTGTGATTTGATACAAACTGACGTAATTTCCAATTATATTATATCTTACTACAGATTCCAAAACATCTCATGTGGACTTCAGAGAAACTTTCCTACCAAACTCACAATGCTTAAATTTGCAAAAGCTACTTCGATTGTATCCTACCTATATCCAAGATGAGGAATATATTGAAGGAATTAAAAATTATTCATCTTGTACTCGATGCAACTATAAAAACAATTTTTTCCAGTTGAATAGAAAAGAACCCCTATAAAATGGAGAGAATAAAAAAAATCCCAATACTGTTATTCCTCAGCAGGACTTTTTTTAAATTTTACTTAAGATTGCTCCCAAACACAGGCAAAATTTTGAAATTTATCTGTTTTACTATATTGAGATATTTTTAACCTTCCCGAATTCCCGGAAACTTTGAAACGTCGGGAAATGTATGAAGCTTATTTACATGTCTGGAAACATATAAATAAAAGATTGCTACGCAGAATAATTTTTAATGTGGTCACAATCAGTGGTAATTTCCGTCAAGAAAATAAAGTATTTGTTTTAATCAGATTAAACATTAAAAAAAATAGTTTTGTCTCGTAATCGTCATGCAAAAACATTAGTTAACATTTCGTCTAGTCATAGCTGAAAAAATTATCAAATTTTCGTAGAATAAAATTTAAATTATACTATTACCGAGGAGCAGGCGGGGCAAAATCGATTAGAGCTGACACAGCTTCCTTATATCCCAACCGTAGTTAAGGTATTATCTAATCCCGAGTAATATCATAAATGTAAAAATAAATTATATTAAGGTAAGGAACTATATTTTCACCCAGCATTTCTCTGAAAGACATTTAATTCTCTGAATGATATTGTAAAGTTCCTTAATGGATCTAAGTTTGCCTTCACAAAGGAATCGACTAAAAATCGCTTTTGAGACCGGAATATCTCGTTTCCTAAAAAGTAAAAGATAAAAAGATAAACGATATAGAAATCATTAAAAGATAGGCATACCATGCATTTATTTTCAATTCTTGATCCAGAACAACACTAAACATAACATGAGGAGATCCACCATTTACATAGTCCATCCCCATGAAAAGCCATTGTTCCTTTTCGAAATCAAAGTAACTCATTACTCCAGAAGGAAGATGAGTCTCATTCAAACATAAGATAACATCGTCAATGGAGAGTATCCTTTGAGTAGGAAAAGTATGAACTCCACAAACATTTTTCTTAGGAAAAATAGAAGGAACTGCATTTTGTTTAAGGCGAAATTTCATTAATTTAGGAGTGTTTCCTTGAGAGTTGCTAATCTTTTGATCAAATGGTGTGGATAGAAAGTCAGTAGTCAGAAAATGCTTAGAACATACACGGGAGGCGTCATTGACTTTTGATTCGCCAAATCCAATTGCTTTTAGCCATTTACTTCGGGTAGAGACATCCTTGGGTATTCTATGGCGCGAAATTCTAGAATTCGGAAAATACCTTGATTGACATCCACGCACAACACAGTAACTATTCATCATCAGTCATCACCCATCAGTATAATTGTATCAATATTAGTCACTTTAGTCAGTATAAGTATGATAAACCTGGTTATAAATTATCTTCTTTACCAGTATTTTTTAATGTTAATAGGGATGAGTCAATTCGTTATTGATTCAAATTTCAAATCTCATTATTTTATAGGGATGGGAATATTGGCTAAATTAAAATATAATATAGAGGGATGACAATTGACCCACACCTCGCACTGTAAAATTGCTATGAGGAAGGATGAAATTATTTTATTAATTGAATTTTCTGAATATCCCTCCAAAGAGATAAGGAGCTTTTAATTATACATTTATGATTTATTATTAATAATTGTTATTATGATTAATATTATAATGATAGATATATAATTTAATGGCAATGGTATATTATTGCCAGAGGAGGGAAATTGGACTCGAGACTCAAGTTGGGATTGAGTCCATACTTTGAAGACGATTTCACAATCAAAGACTCGAGACTTCACTTCAACTCTATAGCTAAGTCTTGTGAGTCAACCTTGGACTCCAACGCTAGTATATTGTGGACTCGAGAAAAGCACTATAACTATGGATCCTATATTATTGTTATGGACTTGAAATGAGCTTGAATTAAATCTGAAGACTCGATGAAAATATTCAAGGACTTGGACATGACTTGAGATTTGACGGGGACATGTAGTATTAGGACTTTTTCCCTACTCTGATATTAATGCTGTGTCGTAAGCTCCATGAGTGGAACCGACACTCCAAAATCTTTGGAGGCTATGGATTATATATATTTGTAGAAAGGATTAGACACATATTAGAATACAAGTGTGCCCTCATTATATTTTTCAATAAGGACTTTGAAGACGATAACAAATCTTGCCGTTATACATGTTATGGAATTATATCAGTTTAATTAAAATAATTTTGCTATTTTTTTCACTTTGTCACCTTTCCTTTACTTTGATATTATATTATCAAAATTTGCTCGGATTTGAATTTATTTTGTACTTATTGATCGAAATGAAGATATAATTTAGGAAATAAATTATTAATTATGCTATGAAGATGGAGTTTTGAATAAAATAAAGAAAATAAGGATATATTTAATTAGATATTTATTTTGAAGATTTTATGCGATTTTTTTTTATTTTGTTTGTGTTGACTTTTTTTTTTTAGAGTCTAAAAATTATTTTTAGATATTTTTGTAAACATAATATTTATTATTTTAGACAATGAAAAATGTGTTGGGTATAATTTTTGTCAATCATAACTTAAACTTATGTTTTAAAATATTAAATATATTTAGCCGATTTTTTTGGCGTTTGTTGTATTAATTAGCCGATTTCAAAAGTACATTTGGTAGTGATGGGAATTCCAGATCTTTTTAGAGAACCAGTTCTTTCGGCTTGGATCACTTAAAAAAGCCAGGTCTTTCAGCTCCCAAACGACTCTCCAGATTTTTTTTGTTTCTTTAATAGATATATTACAATTACAGAAGCGTCTGCTGGGATGGGCTGACGGGGCTGTAGCCCCCCCAATAATAATAATAATATATATATAATCCTGCGGAAGCCCCTGCTGCAGGATAATATTCTTTAAAAAATCTTCTGCTGCATAGTTTTTTAAAAGAAAAATATCTTTCATTGCTGGCGGGGATCCAGCCCCCTCCTTGCAGACGCTCTGACCTGGCGCCGGATTGGGGGAGATGTCTCCCGTCGTTCTCTTCAAAGATCCGGCTCATAGAGCTGTTACGTTCTTGAACACATCACTAACATATAGTCGATTTTACATAAACCCAAATGTGTTGTTGTCATTATTTTTTTATTATAATTTGGTGAGGAGTGAACTTCCTTTTCTACTACATACTTACGACATTCTACATTTATTTATACAAAACCGGATTCAATATTTGTTTTTGCTCATAAAAGACGAAGAGTAAACTTGAGAATTTGTTGCGGAGTTAAACATTCTAAGTCCCCGTAGGACTCAGATTAAAATTGAGGATTGACACCGAAGTAATTCTTGCCTATGTCCTTGTCCGGTGTCGGGAAAAAATGTCAAGGGAAAAATGTCAAGATAAAAAAAAAGGAAAATTGTCTAAATGGAAAAAATGGCAAGATTCTTTTATACTGATATAATATCTATCACCAATATAATAAGAGAAAAGAAAAATAAACAAACACGACTGCGGTTCCAATGGAAGGAGTGGAAATCACTTAATTCTCCGTTATTACCCAACCTTTAAAACTTCGATTATTGAAGAAGGGTGCTATTCCTAAAGAGAGTGATTTAGTAGAGCTCAACCATTTAATAGAAAATTTGTTGAACATGAATAATAGAGGTAGATTTGTTTCCCCTTCTGCCCGGCCAAGGAGAGGTAAACTAAAGCATTAAATTACATGCTTTAAGGTAAACAAGTAACACTTTTCTCCTAAATACTGAAAAGTTATGATCTACATGTATATAACTTTTTAAATAAAAATGACTCATAAGGATGATAAGTTAAACAAAAATTAATAATATATATTGTTATAAATATACACAATGTTATGAGACGCCATATACGTTCAAGATCGTTATTAGCTGAGATAAATATTAAATAAATAGATGATACAGTTAAACTAAAATAATGTAAGTGATGTTTCAAGAACTCTACAAGATATAGTTCATGGTTCCACTAGTAGCTTTTACCTTTAAAGCTCAGTATTTTCCAATGAGTCCTTTAAGTGTTTGTTATGATATCAACGACATAAATTAAAACAATATGTAAAGTTATATCGGTTAAGGAGAGTAATTCTAGTTCATCTATAAATTCTTAAACTTTAAGAAATAACATTAATATAGTAAAAGGGAATGTGCTGTATTATAATTTATACATATTATAAGATTTTTATTCCTAAATATAATAAAATCTGTGCGTCATATAGAAATTGTAACCCAAAGTTTGTTGTTTATAGACTCTTAAACCGGCAAATCTACGTCTATAAACCATAAAACAAAGTATATAGGCCCAAATTTAATCTACTAAATAGGTTGGTTTTTATCCGGATATATATTGCCATGGTCCGGAAAAACAGGGACGGCAAAATCGAAATAAAATCTACCTTGTGTAAAAAAATGTGTTGGCTAACTTTTGACAAAAGTGTATGTTTGATCACTTCCACCATTATACCTTTGAGGGTTTAAAGGTAAAAACAGCGGTGTCTTTTTGACGCAAAATCCGGGTATCTTGGAAAAATTACTAATAATCCGGAAATCTGAAAGTAAAAAAAGTTACGGCCTGGCTTGAAGATTATTATTGGCTTTTAAAAAATACAAATATCTTTAACCCAAGGCCACAACACCGTCCAGGGTGAGGCCATGTGCTTTTTCTGGCATACCTTTTCAAAATGCATTTTTTGACACAACTTTGAGGGTTATATACGTCGAAAGTAAAGGGTGTAAGGCTATAGTTGATAACATAAATGCTGTAGACCATTAAAAGATGAATCATGTTGGATGTTTTTTTTTTGTCAAATATCTTATGCCAAGGTCTGGATTATCTGTTACAAAAAACGGGAAAATATCTTTCATTTTTATTCTTTCATATTTTAATTTTTATGGTATATAAAAGTATTATATATATATTATTTAATTAAATAACTCTTAACAAATATAAAGGAAAATAAATTATTTTACTCTATTGTTGTAATTTATTGTTCGTTTGAATAGAAATGTGAGTCAACTCTTATCTGGGGAAGGGTTCAGTTTATTAAATTTTTCTTGATAAAATTGACTTAATTTGCATATTTTAATTAAATATTTGCTAATTATTGGTATAAATTCCTAATGGTTCCTATTGACTCTTATGTGGGTTTGTTTGAATAGAAATGTGAGTCCACTCTTTTCTGGGGAGGGGTGCAGTTCAATTAAATTTTTCTGGATAAAATTGACTTAATTTGCATATTTTAATAAAATATTTGCAAATTATTTTATAAAATCCTAATTTGCTGCTATTCATTCTGATGTGTGTCTGACTGAATAGAAATGTGAGTCGAGTCTTATCTGGGGAAGATTCCAGTTTATTTAATTTTTCCGGGTTCAATTTAGTTATTTTGAATATTTAAAATGAATAATTGCAAATTATTTATATAAAATCCTAATTGACTGCTATTGCCTCTGATGTGGGTCTGTTTAATAGAAATTTGAGTCGAGTCTTATCTGGGAAAAGAGTCCAATTCATAATTTTTTTCTTGGTTCAATTGACTTCATTTGAATATTTAAAATAAATATTTGCAAATTATTTTTATAAATTCCTAATTGGCTGCTATTGACTCTGAAGTGGGTTTATTTGAATAGAAATGTGAGTCCACTCTTTTCTGGGGAGGGGGCAGTTCAATTAAATTTTTCTGGATACATTTGATTTAATTTGAATGTTTTAATTAAATATTTGCAAATTATTTGTATGAAATCCTAATCGGCTGTTATTGACTCTGATATAGGTTTGCTTGAATAGAAATGTGAGTCCACACTTATCTGGGCAAGGTTCCAGTTCATTTAATTTTTCTGGGTTCAATTGACTTAATTTGAATATTTTAATTGAATATTAGGAAATTATTAATATAAAATCCTAATTGGCTACTTTTGACTCTGAGTTGTCTCTTTTTTTGATAGAAATGTGAGTAGAGTATTATCTGGTAAGGGTCTAGATCATTTAATTTTGTTGGGTTTAATTTGCATATTTTATTAAATATTTGCAAATAATGATGAACTCTGTTTAGGTCAGTCCGTGGAGTGATATATAAGTAGATAAACTAACTTTTGAAATATAAATTGCTTACTAAATTAATTTAGTAAAATATTTCTAATATTTGTAAATTATTTGTCAATTTAATTAAAGATGACTGTATAATATTGGTACAATTTACAAATAAACTTATGACTAAATTAATATAAGATTGGAAATTATTGGCATGGAGCCTCTTATCGGCTGTTAGTCCTTAAATAATAAAAACTATTATAATTATCATAAATGTATTATTAAAAATTCACATTTATACCATTATCTGTGACTTATATTAAGTATTATTTCTTCATGAAAATTAAATAAATTCCTTCAAATAAAAAAATAATTAATTAACATAACTTGAATCACATACATTAAACTACAGAATATATTTACACTTATGTTTATAGTTATGTACCAAAAATTATAATTATTTGGAATTATAAAAGTTACTATTGTTATGATTAATAAAAATATAAAGGTTACATTGGTATAAACCGCAAATATGGTAAGTAAAAATGAAATTTTTATAAAATAGAAGGTTGAACAGAAAAATGGATTTGAAGTACAATTTTGGAAATATAAATGATTGTTCGTGAATTCATTATTATTTTTATTACATAAAAATTGTTTCTTCTCCTGCGGAGTTAGTTTTGCGCGCTCCCTACAACGTTTTTAACATACTTAGTTCTGGGACTAATAAAAGAGTGGACCGATCACTTATTTTCAATTACTTAAACCTCTGTACAGTTAGAGCCGAGAAGATGGAATAGTAGTAGTTGAAGGAACATTACTTGCATGACTTCTGTCCTGTTCAATGTTCCGCTTTCTTTGATATATATTCGATCATAAGAATAACATAATAAATTATTAAGTAGCATGAAATTCTCAGGCACAATGAATCAATATTCAATATCACGTTATGCATTCCAGTAGAACAAATGAACACAATAATTCCAGAAACAATGTGATGTTATTTTAAAAAAATATAACTAGTAATGAAATAAAACACTAGTTAACATTTAACAAATACCTTATTTATTAAAAGGGGAGCAAAATAAAACTTCAAGATTTTGAAGTCAACTTAGTAATTTTTCTACCTGCAGGACAATTTGGCAGTTTCGGTTTTGTTAGATTGATGTATGTAGCCATTTTTTCATTTACTAAATTTTTACTAAAAAAATCTGCAGTTTAGGTTGTACTTCTTGGAGCTGGAAGGGATTTTATTAATAGGGAAGTAATGCTCTCAAACACAGATGGAATAGATGAGGCTAAGGTAACGATGATGGAAAGTCGTTACATCCTAAGTATGAGGATTGGAATCACTCCTCCCCTCCTTATAGTCCTCTTTTTTGAAATGTTTGCTACATAATGTTGAATTTTTGTTCGCTTCCTGGTTTTTTCTTGGTATAGCACGAACTATGAAAAAGTTCTTCATATTGAAAGGGGAACCGGTGACAAACAATATGATCATATTTACCCTCATTAGAATAGCCTGATTCACATCCCGGAGCATTTCTTCCACTTTGCTTCAACTCTAGCACTAAATCACTCTTTAAAATTTCTACAATTTTTAGTAATGATTATGTGATGACGTTATTCTATCATGCATTTGCCTAATTATGAAATAGCTATTTGTTGTTTTAGTGACGTAGATACTAAATCTACGGAAAATAGATGCAGCTGTTCCTCTCTCTTCTTTCGGCTCCAGTTGTAGATCATCAAAATAAGTGATCAGTCTCCCTAACTCGTTCCGTTCATTTTTAGAACGAATGCACGATGAACGGGAAAAAAATATTAACAACGTTCATTTTGAAATTCATTTTCTTATTGTCAAGACTATTATTTCCGAAGATTACTACATCTTCTTTTCTTGATTATGGGTTTAATTATTATCATTTTCTTTGATGGTAGTTAAAATATAGTTTATCTAGTCTTTTTTTTCAATCCGTTGCTTCGTTTAATTAATTCACTGAAAAATAAGTCATCTCAAAATAGCCTTCAAAATCACAAATATGTTGTTATGGATCAAATATAAGGTATACTGGAGGTTAATGCATTTATTTATCTAGTATCTCATAAATTTTATAACCAATTGGTCCATTCGTAGTACATAAGTTTTAACCCGACATTACATCACAAATATTGGTGTAGGAAATTTGAGTATGCGAATATCTTCCCACGCTCTCCAGACAATAAATGAGAATTATTGAAAGAAAGAAAGTTAATAATTAAGACAAAGTACTTTGATATTGTGCAGTATTAAAGATTAAAGGTGCTTATGTCGAGTTGAAATTGATGTACGTCTCAGAAACATGTTAAATGGAAACTTTACAAGATACTAGATAAATAAATGTTTTTAAGTTCATTTTAACTTATATTTAATCCATTACACCCCATTTGTAATTTTAAAGGCTATCTTGAGATGACTTATTTTACAGCAAATGGTGCAAATAAACGTAGCAATGGATTGAACAAAACTGGGTGAAATATTAAGAATTTATCTACAATAAATCAAAGGACTTGGCCCCCGTTTAAGAATCCTCCAAAAAACTTCTATACTGCCCTGCACTTCTCCTACAAGTTTTTTTTCTCTCTATAAATCGGCATTTCGTTACATACCTACTTTATTTTCTCTATTTTTGGCTAAGGTATTATATATAATTGACACTTATATTTAGATTTTCATCGTGAACTTCAATCCAAGGTAATTAATTTACTGAAGCTCAAAACACTATGAAATCTAACGGGCATATACAAGTTCTCCACAAATAATTATTTAATAAACTTAGGGAGATATATGTCTTTAAGACCCGGTACCATACACAGCTTGATGAATTGACTTAGTAAACCGTGGAGGATTTATTATTGCTATATTAAATTCAAATCATTTATCTTAAACTATAATTCGCAGTTTCGAGTCTATGTGTACCTATTTAATTCTGGTCGATTTTATAGCTTCATCTTGGAGATTGTTAGATTTAGTTACTCATTTACCGGCCTCAGGCAAAACCAGTTGAAAAATCGAAAAAAAAAAAACACGAATGGATGACGTTTGACGCTTCTCCCTATTCTTATTTTTTGTATATAAATTTAATTTATATGGTATTGTGATTAACCATTCAATCGAACAGGGCTACTCTAAATTAATTTGGCGCCCTGTGCAAAATATTAAGCAATAGTATGTATGTTCAATATTATACTGTTATACAAAGCTGAATATATTAATTGCCTTAGACATTTATTATATTCTGAGAAATTATAAATACTTCTAATAAATAATTCAAAAATCCATAGCCAATGCAAAATATAAAATTGAATGTACAAAAAGAAAACTGTAGACAAGTGTTACAAAAAAATAAATATTACAACAGCATGAATATATGTATGGTGTAATCCGTTTGATATCCACTTATTATTTTTATATTAAGAAATGCAGTTATTAACTGGTCGGAGCAGTGCATTCAGGTCGGGTTGAAGCTGAACACAGACTAGTGATTCGGGACTAATTTTATCCTCTCACACAGCAAGCACCCCTCCACCCCAAAGTCTTCCATTAATGTCTCTAACAATAAATAATAATAATAAACACAGAACCCACCTATCTGAAAATGTTAACACTATCGAGACACTAGGACCAGTTTGGGTATGTCAGAGATTAACTTACAGGAGGATTATAGAACCTTTTGAAAAAATCAGCAAAGCAAGTAAAAACCAATCAGATAATTCTCCAAAAAAAAATCAGCCAGAAAATGGTACTGGTAATATCTTTACCCCTGGACTCGTACCCGGAACATTAATTAAAAATACAGCCGCATTTTACCCGAAAAAGGAGTACTCGGCGGGTAAAAACTCTTCACGGGTAATATTTCATCAAAAGAATATCGGTATTTCTTTTCTGAAGCGGGTACACGTTTAACTCCATTTGTGTTTGAAAACTGTAGCATATCTTACTGTAGACAATAAAAGAAGAGCTATTTATATTAAAATAACGCAACCTCGCGCATTCAGTTATTGTATGATTACAACTCCAAGGTATATTGATTTTTGTTGTAGTACATATAAATATTTCTACCTATGTATTTTCATTTCATCAATAAAAATAAGCTTTGCCTAGGTATATTTTATTTTATGAGATGAAGTGTGAGGAAGAGTGTGATCCTTTTTCAACTTGCCAAGGCATGAACCTGGATAGACCTGGAAGTAGTACGGAAGGACTATTTGATTATTATCAAATGGAGTCCTGATGATGATTTTATTGAACAAAGCCTCAATTTTCATCTTTTAATGTTTTTGTTAATAGGGTTATCATCCCAAGAAGTCTTCTTATGCCAAAAAGTATAAGTAGGGCTTGTTTGAATTTTAATACAAACTATTATAATCTGAGCCTTTTGCATATCTGGCCATATAAATTACATATGGCAACCCTGGTTATATGAAACTGTTTTTTCCCTCCAAAAAAGAAAGCTGATTTTTTTCTGTTTCTTTTTATTATATTATTATTCATTCGAAATATCGAACTCATTGATGTAACCCTATACCTGTGTTATTATTGTCCAGTGTTTATTACAGAGTAATTAATACAGTCAGGCTTGTACCAGTTTACTCTTTTTCTGTTCATTCGTTACTTTTTTTTCGTTCATTTTTGAATTTTGTTTATTCATTTAAATTTACCTAGTATAAAAGTCAAACCTAAAAATAATTAATATGTAGGGTCAACGAGAGTTCAAATGACCAAAAAAAAGCCAACATTTTCAATTATGTAGTATGTGTAACACTTACAACTAATTAATAAGGTCATTATCAGCTTATTTTTCATAAAAATTATTTAACACTCCGTTTCGTAAAACGAGAAATTTATCAAAGTAGCGTTTCTGTTCGCTTTTCCTCTACATTTTATCGCCAATACTTGATTGTTAGTATAATGTAAATACTTAAACTAGGTATGCACCTATGAAATGAGACTTTCGACTATTGGTCCGTATATGTCGCCAATGAAATCCCGATGTAGCTCTTAGACAACTGTAGAGTATGCGT